>NC_063260.1:29272765-29575796 GCF_019578655.1 Ricinus communis | reverse complement strand
ATGGCCCCTGAAATATATAGGCTTCCTGATAAAAGGAAATTAGGATTTGCCCACCAAAAGTATGACGTCCCTTAAACATTTTGTAACTGAAAATTAGGAGTGGATATATTAGTGTATTTATCTTTTGGTCTCATGGGTATCACTCAGAAATAGTTCTTTTTTTTCCCCCATTTTAGTATTGTACTTTTCTTTTTCTTCATTTTAGGTGAATTATAATCTCCTACATAAACAAATCCTCAACTTAAGTCTTTTAATGTAAGAGATTGCATGAGTTTTAAACAGATTTTAAGAGGGAAAGAGAACAAAACAAATTATTATATAGAAAACTCAATAATCAAAAGCAAAATTAACCTTCAGGATCTTTTACGATTTTGACGAGGTTGTGGGGCTATCTTCTGTACCAATCGTAACTTTTAGTGAAATTCTTTATTTTTCTTTTAGCAAAGTTCTTTTATTGTTTGTGATGATTTGGTGCATTAGTTTTTGTTTACCTGATTTCACATAGATTTTACATACCTTTCTCATTAGTCATTTACCTTTCAATATTAGTTCTACAAAATCATTGCTAATAGGAATACTCGTCTATATCTTGATTTAACTTTTCTAATATATTTAATAAGTCTTTCAAAGTACACTAATGTTGAGATTCTATCACTTTAATGTGAAAAGACAATGAAGAATGTTGTATATTGAAAAATAAGAATTCTAAGTCTTTTACAGTGTGAAGGATGATATATATACATGATTTGCTTATTGAGTTTTTATTCTAACGGTTGCCTAACGACTCTTTCTGAATAGGGTATGGGTTGAAGTGACCTTTCATGCTTTACAGAAAATGATGCTCCTTTTTACTCTGAGGTGGTCTGTGATGATAGGTCTGCACAAGCAACCTAGCTTGTGTAGCCTCTGAGACCACAATTTTTTTTCTTATTTCTTCAACAGTCCCCCTCAAGGTGCGTTCGAGTAATTTTATGGAACCCATTTTACGGAGGATCGAATGATAATTCTGCTTATCAAGGGCCTTTGTGAATATGTCTGCCAGTTGGTCTTGACTTCTTATGTAAGGGGTCTCAATCTCTCCTTTTTGAACCTTTTCTCTAATGAAGTGGCCATCGACTTCAATGTGTTTGGTTCGTTCGTGAAACACCGGATTTGATGCAATGTGTCGAGCAGCTTGATTATCGCAGTGCATTTGCATTGGTTTTTTTACCTTCAACTTTCATATCCTTGAGGACTTGTTTGATCCAAATGAGTTCGCTTGCAGTGGAAGCCATTGCACGATATTCAGCTTTGGCGCTTGATCTGGCCATTACACTTTCTTTTTTACTTTTCCATGTCACCAAGTTTCCTCCTACAAAAATACAGTAACCGGTGGTTGATTTTCTATCACAACTTCCAGCCCAATCAAGCGCTGATAGTGCCCTATATTGGTTAAGGGGTCTCCATCTTCTAAGTTGAGTTTAATTTTGGTTTCCATAGGTGTGATGGCAGGTTTGGCGCCTATTTTTCTAATTTCTTTTAAGAGGTCGAGGGTATATTTTCTTTGAGATGGAAATAAGCCCTTGTTGGACTTTGTCATTTCTATGCCTAGAAAATATGACAGTTGACCAAGATCTTTGATGTCGAATTCTTCTTTTTAGACTTTGTTTGACATCCTCTATACCTTGATCATCATTTTTTGTTATTATAATATCATCAACATACACTAAGATAACAATGGTGAGATTAAGAGTGTTTTTAACGAACATGGATGAATCAGATTCACATTTACTGAAATTAATACTTAATAAAAAATGACTGAGTTTGGTATACCATGCTCTCGGGGACTGTTTTAGGCCATAAATAGCCTTCTTTAGTTTATATACCATGGAAGTGTCTGAGGTTGACTTATGACCAGGAGGTAGTCTCATGTAAACTTCCTCTTCTAAATTACCTTGTAGGAAGGTGTTCTTGATATCTATTTGAAATAGGTTCCAGCCCTGATTGATTGCTATTGAGAGAAGAATTCTGACCGTATGGAGCAAACGTCTCTTGATAATCAACACCATAAGTTTGAGTGAAGCCTCGGGCTACAAGTCTGGCCTTGTATCTCTCAATAGTGCCATTACTATTGTACTTGATCTTGTATATCCATTTGCATCCTACGGGTTTTTTATTTTTTGAAAGAGGAACAATACTCCATGTATCATTTTTCTCTAAGGCACGAAGTTCTTCTTCCATAGCCTTACACCATTTAGGGTCGGTGTTGGCTTCGTAGAAATTTATGGGTTCAGTGTGGTTTGAGATCTGACAGAGGTAGTTGCGATATTGATTAGATAAGACATTATAAGAAAGAAACTTTTAAATTGGATATGTTACCGTATGAGACACATAGTCTCTAAATTTTACAGGAGGTCTAGATTGACGAGTGGATCTTCTCAAGGCAATTTTTTCTTCGTGAGGCTGAGTTTCTCCCCTTGAAGAAAGTGGCTTTGAGACAGAAGAAGACTCCTCTTGAGGCTGATGGTCCAGTTCTGAGCTGCTAAGAGAAGAATCAAAGTTAAGCGGAAATAAAGACTGACACGGTATAGGAGGAAAAACAGCATTGGTGGATGGTGAGTAGTAGGGTTCAGTTTCCACAAAGGTGACATCACGGGAAACATAAGCTTTGTGGGTTAAAGGATCATAGCATTTGTATCCTTTTTGGGTGGAGGAATAGCCTAGAAATATGGTTTTAACTGAACTTTTGTCTAGTTTGTGTGAGCGCTTGATATGAACATAGCAAACACATCCAAAAACCCGGAGGTGGCCTACTTCTTTTTTGCGGCTTTTGAGGACTTCTAGAGGGTTGAGAATTTTAAGGTGACGGTAGGCAGCCAATTTATGAGATAGGTTGCAGTTAACAAGGCATCCGACCAAAATATAGAAGGGACATGACTTTGAAAAAGGAAAGTGCGAGCGACATTGAGAAGATGTCGATTTTTGCGTTCAGACACTCCATTTTGCTCTGGGGTATTAACACAAGTGGTTTGATGTATGATGCCATGATGCTTAAAAAAGGTGAAAAAGTTTTGATTTACGTACTCCGTACCATTATCGAAGCGGAAAATTTTTAATTATGCATTATACTGATTTTTTATGAAATTGAAAAAATCTTGAAAGCGAGAGAAAATTTCATTTTTGCCTTTTAATAAGTATATCCAGGTGGTACGAGAGTAATCATCAATAAAGATGACAAAATAGCGAAAATAATTATAGGCAGTAAAGGGGGCAGGTCCCCAGACATCTGAATGAATTAAATCAAATGCGTTTTCAGACGCACTAGATGACAACGAAAAAGGTAGTCGCGTGTGTTTTGAAAATTTACACACATTACAATTGCTAGAATTTAAATTTGAATAAAGTAATTTATTTAAAATAATGTCAGAAGGATGCCCAAATCTTTGGTGCAGTAACATATTTTGGGAAGAATTAGTGGACACAAAATAGGCCTTGGGGGGGTCATGCAGATAATAAAGACCATTTTCTAATTGACCTTCACTAATTGTCTTTCCAGGAATTCGATCCTGAAAAATGACTAAAGATGGTGAGAAAATAATATTGCAATTTAAGTCACGAGTAATTTTGCCAACAGATAAGAGATTAGATTTAAAATCAGGCAAAAATAAAATATCATGAATATTGGATTGAAATAAATTTGTGGTGCCATATCCTTAAATTTTGACTTTGTTGCCATTGGCAACTGTCACATGATGAGAATCACTGATGGAATGAATTTTTTGTAATTGAGTGGAATCCCAAGTCATGTGATCAGTGGCTCCAGAGTCAATAATCCAAGCATTGTGGCAGTTATTTGAGGAGTTAAATAGTGATTGAACCGAACCTAACCCATAGGATGGGTTTGATCCGAACCGATTGGGCTGCTGGACAAGGGCCTGGAGTTGGGCCAAGATGTCAGCCATTTGGGCCTGAGAAGGCTGGTGGGCCATGGGAGTCGGCTGGGCCTGGTAGTCTGGATCAGGGTGGGTCGGCTGGGCCGAAGATTGTTGGACTTGAGGAGCCCATAAAGACTGTTGGGCCGAAATCTGGACTAGAACGAAGCCTGGATGGGCTGACGTTGTTGGGTCGGGTCGGGTGAGTAGGCCGGGTTTGGGTCGGGTTTGATTAAAGACACTCGACCCGGCATATGCACCCTCTCTTAACCCTACATCCCCTCTTTCTCCCATATCTTTTTTTGTCCAAAAAATCTCTCCTGCCGCCGCCCCCTTTCCTTTCTCCCTTTCCCTCTCTTCGTAATGCTGCAGCTCCGTCCCACCCCCGCGAAGGCCTCAAGTGCGGATGTATGTGCCAGCAGACCTCGCGGGAGTGACCCCGCGGCTGGTCACGCTTGCCCTCCGCGCGACGCCAGGCGTGATTGTCCGTGAGTTACAGGGGGAAGGAGACGCTCATGGTGTTCCTCCACGTTTCTTCACGCTGAACGCTGGCTATTACTTCATCTATTCGAGGAAGCTCGGCTGTGAGGAGGATCTGCGATCTTAAGCTTTCATAGCTTGAATCCAATCCTCCAAGGTAAGTATATACCAGATCTTGTTTATTCCTTTTTTAAATTTCTAGTGGGTCGATTGAAGGCGGAATATAGTTCTTCAACTCTTCCCACCGAGTGAGAATTTCTATTGCATATTGTGAGGAACTTTCTGTTCCCTGAGTGATTTGCGCTAACTTTTGTTTGAGTCTGAATGTATGTGCAAAATTGTGTTGGTGGCCGTAAAGGCTTTGCATTTTTTTTCAAATTGATTTTGATGATTTCATCAGGATGCAGAAATGGGATATTTGGGGCTCTATAGTATTTGTGAGCCAAGACATGACCAAATGGTCAGATGTCTACCATTCCTCTATTCTGTCAATTTCTTCTTCGGTTGGGGCTTCTGGCCTTTCTGGTTTTGGCCGTTGTTTTGTTCCGGTGATAAATCCCATTTTTTTTCTGCCACTGAGGGCAATATACACAGTTTTGGACCATTTGAAATAGTTGGAATTGCCTTTAAGAATGATATTGGTCAGTTTTTCATTTTAAGACATGGCTGGGATTAAAAGAGGTAGATGATGATCACTGGTGGGAACCAGGCTCTCATACCATGTGAAAAGACAATGAAGAATATTATATATTGAAAAATAAGAATTATAAGTCTTTTACAGTGTGAAGAATGATATATATACATGATTTGCTTATTGAGTTTTTATCCTAACGGTTGTCTAACGACTTTTTCTGAATAGGGTATGGGTTGAAGTGGCATTTCCTGCTTTGCAGGAAAGAATGCTCCTTTTTACCCTGAGGTGGTCTGTGATGATAGGTCTGCACAAGCAACCTAGCTTGTGCAGCCTCTGAGACCACAGTTTCTTTTATTGTTTCTTCAACATTTAATAAAATTACTTAAATTTAAAAAATTATTTATTTATCGATTACACATTAAATAATATAAATTTTATTTTGACCTTAAAAAAATGTATAAGAATATTTGACATTTTATTAAGGGTAATTACTAGTTAATTACAAAGTGTTGTCTTTGAACTTATGTTCTAATTACTATCATCAGGCTTGAAAATCTAACTACGTCCACTGACGTGAAACCCAGAAGAACCCACTTCTAAATAATAAAGTTGGAGACGTAATTATTATCCAATTTAGATAGGGAGAATTTGATTACAACCTGTCTCCTCTCCTTAATTAGTCCTTTTATGCTTTTTTATTTTATTTTATTTCTTTGGCCATCTTCCATTTCATGACCACTCACTCAAAGAGCATTCGGAGAATATGAGAATTACTTATTATGTCGCCTAAAATCTTTTAATTCTTTTTCTGTTTCTATTTTTGCCTTAATTACTCTTTAATTTGATTTTGTTTTCAGCCTATTTATCGATCATGTGTGAAACAAATAGGTAATAAGATTTTTCTACATCATTTTGATTCTTTTCTTTTCTTCTTCTGTTTCATTTTAGAAGAAGGTAATTAAGGGTGCTTTTGTCCAAATTGAAAAATGTATGGAAACTTGCCATACTCCATAAGGTGTTGTCTATTAGTTAACGCATTAAGATTCTAAAATTGTACTTATATATTTTAAGACATTGAGTAAAATAATTGTGAGGCATCTAAATAGCATATAATTCGCAGTTTAGGAGGGTATATTTAATCAAGAGTTTTAAAAATATTTATAAATTTTCTTATTGTTGTGGTAAGTCTAAATTCATATAAACGGTCATAGTACGATATATTTCGATCAAACTATTAAGTTTATGTCATACTCGTTATGTTTGTGGGCTACCTGTTTGGCAAAATAGCTGAACTAACAATAATCATCTCTTATTAATAAAAATTACTTGTTCAAATAGTTTTTTCTTTTTGAGTTTTAAATAATCTCCTTTGTTTTTCTTGTAAGATAGAGAATATAACGGCGACAGTAGTATAAAAAATGTGTTTGGAAAAAAAAAAAAAGTGGAATGAATTCTTAAAGAGAAGTGAAAGAAAATTTTTAAATTTTTTTTATTTATACCGCCACATAAAAAGTGATAAAAAAGAGTATATAAAAACTTATTATTTATAAAAATTAATAACTTTTTAAATCGGTCTTAGTTATATAGGCTTTATAACAAAACATAATAACAAGAATGACATGTATAATTCGATTGATTAGCAATATCAAGACCCATACATTTCACATGCTTCCAATGTTATAGGTGTGAAAAGGAAAATGTAAATACTAATGCATCAGAATTATGTTCCATGTCTATATGAATTTGTGCTATTCCTGTTCACTAATAATAATTAGAATCATTGGCAAGGAACAGAAATAAAAAAATAAATTATCATCTATAATACAAAGTTTTTAAATTAATTAAAAATTATTGATTGTGTGAACTTTCAATGAATCTTAATTTTTATCTTATATATCCTTTGGTAATAAGATGCCGATTCTAGTTTGGAGGCATCTGATCCATTCAAAATTTTCAAGGCATCTAAAAAGCATTCGACTCCTTTCTATTATTTAATTAAACTAATCACCTGCCACACATTTGTATCAATTTGTTGAAACTGCATATATGCTTTCTTTTATATATATATATATATTATATATATCCAAAGAAAAAAATAAAAAAGAGAAGATAATCAGCGGTAGCAACCCCGCTAAATGTGATTATATCAATTTTATTTATATATTCATTTATAGAATTACATTTAATATAAATAATACAAAATATAAGGATTTGTTATGTAAAAGTTGGCTAATTTTTTCCATATATAATCAACATTTAGAATATAATTTCTAAATTTCAAAAGTAAATATCAGACTCAAAACTCACTAAACTTAATATTTATATAGTAAATGTATTAAATTTAAATGCGTTAAATTGTTATGCGAGTTGATATAAATATTCTCAAATTATACTCGATTTAAAATGAAAAGAAATAACAATAAAAATAAAACATATTCGAGAGTTGGACTTTAAGAATATGTGAGTCACCAAATAAAAAACTTTAGGAATTAAACTTGCAATGGAAGCTGCCTTGTCCAGGAACAAGCCAGCATAAAGTGATTATTGAAAGCAAAGGTCAAGTTAATACCTCGCAGCTCTTTCCATGTGTTGCATTTTAATGAAATCAAATTAGAGGGTAGGAAAAAAATGGAGCAAAGCGAACCGATCGACTGACATTGAATTTTTTTTTTAATTAAATTTGTCGATTAGGATTTAGATATTATGTTCAATAAATTTAGTTTATCGATTAACTGAATTGATTAATTAGGTTTTTATATACTAAATTTTATTATTTTTTTTTATAAATATAATCTTTAAAAAGTGCTCTTTTAAATATTTATATCATATATATATATATATATATATATTAATCAAAAATTAAAAAACTATTAATAAATTTTAAATTTTAATTGATTAATTAAGACCCTAAAAACCAAATCCATTTCTGCTTCTTTTTTCTATTTTTTTTAATTATTTTAGTTAAACGGAAAACTAGAGTTTAAAGAATCAATTGTTTTAGTTGAGATTGAGTTAAATATTGATAGGAAAAAGTATAAAGTTAAAAGGAGAGCTTGAGGGAGTTTATGAGGATGGAGAGCAATGGAATCGTTGGATTATTGAACTTATTAATTTTTATTCTTCAGATTGAGTTAAATATTGATAGGTGAAAATTAATACATAAGATAGTGACATAATTTCATGATAGTATAAAATTATAAATTTGACTACTTTTATTTTGGAATGAATATATCTAAATTGACTTACATTAGAAGATAATAGACTCTATTAATGTATCTCACTCGGTCGAGCCAAATATCTTTTCAGTATTCTATTTATTTAATAAATATAATAAATCAAATTTAACTCATATGAGATATTTTTTTTATCCTTTATAAATTTTATAATTTTTATTTTTTATTAATTGTTTATGAGATCATACATTCCGTGAGTTTTCTAAAATTAATACGCTCAATTTTAAAATTTTAGAGAAAAAAATAAAAGAAAAAGAAGCCTAGCGGAAGAAGCAGATTTTGGATTTTAGAATTTTATTAGAGGACATCAACTTCGTCTCAAAATTCGTGACTTTATGATGGCCAAAACAAAATGTTTGTTGGGCCTTGCCCAAACCTAAATGATAATAATTAAAACTTTGTCAAGAATTTATTTTTAATAATTTTTTTGTTTAATAGTAAAGAAAAGGCAATAGCCCATTCTACGACTAAGAAAGTTGGCAATGGGGATAGACATTTTCGCTTTTTCAGAATACGGGAGTGTAAGCAAAGGGTAGTAATGGGCGGAAGAAGTAAGCTGGCTGGCGGGATAGAAGGTCTTTTATCTGTACAATTTTTAAAATTTTATTCAATAAAATATACTAAAAATTATATCTAAAAAAATATTTGAAAGGTCTTATTTTTAATTTATATTATAAATTTAATTTTTATTTTTTATATTTTATATTTTTTTGATATTTTATCAAAAAAAACATATTAAAAATATATCTAAAAGATATCAAAAATTTATTATTTTAATTTATGTTATTATCAATTTTTTTAGTAAAATTTTATCCGAAAAGAAATATGAAATATATCTAAAAGATACCATGAGGATATTATGATTAATTTGTATTATTATGTTCAGTTTTTATTTTTTTATTTTTTAAAAATTTTATCAAAAATAAATATTAAAAATATATCCTAAAAGATATCAAAAGTTTATTATTTTAATTTATATTATTTTAAATTTCTTTTTATTATTTCGTCCAAAAAAATAATAAAAATATATTTATAAGATACCAAAAAGATATCTTTTTATAACTTGTATTATTCCGAAATTAGTCAAATGAGATAGATTTATTATTTTAATTTTATATCTTTATATTTAACATTCATAAAGTAAATGATATTGCATATTTTTTATAGCAACTATAGTGTGTTTGATGACATAAAAATATATATTCCAAAAGACATATTATAATACATATCAAAATGCAGTCTAAAATATATAAAATATACTTAAAAAATAAAAATAGAAAAATCATTTAATGGTAACAAAAAATGTGCTAAAATAATACCAATAAATTATCAAAAGGATATTATAGTAAAGTTTAAAAAAATTATATAAATAATTTTTTTAAAAAAAAAAATTGACCGTAGAAAAATAAGATTTTGCATTATTTTTCCCATACTTTTGTAAAAAGCCCGTTAGTTATACATGTTTTGAATTAATGGTTGAAGGATCCGGTTTGTTTTTTTCTCTTAATAAAAAATCTGAATTTGGAAGGAAGAAGAGTGAGCGTGATTGGTTATGTTGATTCAGATTATGCAAGTGATGATGTTGATAGACGAAAATGCATTACAGGTTCCTGGCACAGTTTCTTTCTTATGAAAGTGCACCGCTGGATATTGTTTGAAAAATTATGCAGTGAAAGATTAAATTAGTTCTGCAGAAATCATTCATAATTAAAAGAACAATCAGGTAAAGCCTGAATTAATAATGACATCAAAGATTACAAACATGGAACAATATTTTATGCCTGTAAGCAGTGGCAATGCTTAATTACTTATTACAATATTCTACGGTTTTTGTTTTCCTGTTAGAGAGAACGACCCTTGAGATTTATTTGCTCAGTTTCCTTTGGAACAGAATGCTTCTTAGACTTCTTCCCATCCATCCATAACCTCAGTTGTATTTGTATGTTTACCTTTGTATCTATACCACTTAGAAAACACGAGGAAATAGCCAAAGTTGAGAGTGCCTAAAACAGCGATCATGTAATAGAAGAGGTCCAGTCTCCCTTTGTTAAGATCCTCAGCCAACCAATCCCTGCCACTGGATCCTGCTGTGACATGGTGGACTATTGAAACAAGTATACTGCTCAGATAAAATGAACCTGCCAATCCGAGGTAGAAGAAAGAACCAGCTATGCTTCTCATATTTTCAGGGAATTGCTTGTAATAGAACTCAGTTTGCCCAACTGAATTAAGAGCCTCGGTTAGTCCTGCAAGTGCTAGTTGAGGGATTAACCATAAAGCAGACATGGATGATATAGCCCCTCTAGGCGAGACTCCTTGGGCTGACCCTGTAAGAGCCAAGTGCCTTCTTCGCTCTTCAACCAGACCAGAAACAATCATGGTAACAATTGAGAAAATAATTCCAATTCCCATTCTTTGAAGAATTGTAATTCCACCTTCTTTGCCAGTGAGCTTCCGAAGAAATGGAACCAACATTCGGTCATAGATGGGAATAAATATGGTAAGAGTAAGCATGGAAAAGACTATAATTGAGGCTGCAGGCACCTCAAACCCACTATCGCCAAGTCTTCTGTCTGTCTGAAGTGCTTGCAAAACAGCATATGTGTTTTGTTGAACTACTGGAACATAATACAGTATGCCAGAGGCCCATATCGGAATCACTCTCAGCACACATTTTGCTTCTTCCACTTGTTGAATGCTGCAAAGTCTCCACGGATTGGCAGCAGACCCATCAGAATTTATTTGGTCTTCACTCGTAATAATTGCGGACTTGTCAAGCCACCTGTTTCAAATAATATCACATGATCAATTAATCTTTTGTATGCTATGGGAGTTACACAGAAAGAATGTGCATGAAGAATGCGTTTTATCTTACCTGAATTGATTTGTATACGGAAGCTTGGAGTTGACAGAATTGGTTGGCATATGACTGAAAAGGGAAAGAGCAGGATTGTCTGGCTGATTTAACTTTTGTTTCTTAGCCGCAGCAACTAGCACTTGCACCACGCTAACTATGGCACTCCCTTCCGGTTTCACTATGACATAAAGTTTTGTTCCAAAGAAGAAAAGTGCACAGGACAAGAACATTAGACATGCTGGAATCGCCAACCCGATCGTCCAACTCACATTTGATTGCACATAGACGATAAAGGTTGTAGATATCATCATGCCAAACGTGTAGGTGCAATAGTACCAATTGAAGAAACTATTGATGCCTCGCTTGCCAGATTCAGTATTTGGATTGAACTGATCAGCTCCGAAGGCAAGGTTACAAGGGCGAATACCTCCAGCTCCAAGAACAAGAAATCCCAACCCACAAAATAGGAAAGCCAACTGACCACCAGTGGCTCCAACACACTTGCCCATCTCATTTGCTGCGCATGATGGAGGGTGCAGTTTGGAGATTCCGGCGGTGAGAGTTAATACTATCATTCCCTACAAAAGAAAAAAAGAAAGGAAAAACAAGAAGGAAGGATTAAAATGATTCTAAATGCATGCATGCATGAAGATGATATAAGTATTCTCAGGTTTAGATTAATTTAGTATACCATAAGAGAGCAGATGGAAGCGATGGCAAGAGTCTTGTAGCGTCCCAAGTAAGAATCAGAGATGAAAGCACCAATTAATGGGACAGCATTTACAGTTCCAGTGAAGACATTGATAACAGTAGTTGCTGTTATACTCTTCATGTTAAACATAGTAGTGAGATACACTATCAAGTTTGAAACAGTGCCCATTGTCCCTAACTTCTCAAAGGTCTCATTCCCTGCAAAAATTTAAACATATTGATATTACCAGCTAGAGAATGCATGGGTGTAATAAAAAAGCCAAAGCATATTCATGTATAAATACCAATGATAAATGGCATAGCTTTAACTCCATTATAGTTGACAACATCCTCCTTGTCAGTTGATCCAGTTTTCTCTTCCTTGAACTCCATAGCTCAACTAAATTAAAGATTAAGAAGAGTAGCTTTGTGTAGTTGCTGAATGTTGTTGTGTTTTGGCTTGAAAGGTTCTCATGGGAGATGTTCTATTTATAGACAGAATATAAGGAGTAAACGACCAAGACAAGAACAATGCTACGCTTAAGATAGAAAAATATATAAAAAATATTATGAGAATGGAGCACATATATCACGTGTTTATTGCTTTGAGTAATTACAATAAATAAATATGTCACGTTTCAATTAGAGTTTTGGAAATTGGAAATCAGAAGCTGACCATATTCTTATAAATTTTGCAATTCTTAAGAAAATAAATTTTACATAGGGATGTTTGTCTACTAATGTCTTCTTTTTCATGATTATTCATTATAGACTTAGATGTCTTCTATTCCCACATGCGCAAGTAGGAATGGAGTAAGGAGGCTCGTATTTTAGATTTTCACTTACAATATATATATTATCAGTTTAATAATTGTCTCAATTTCTATATTGTTAATTAATTTCTTTTAATTATTATATTTAAACCTTATTAATTCTTTATTTATAATAAAAATAAATAGTAAAAGTACCTCTTACGAAATATTCAAAGAATATAATATCACTAAGCTTGACTGGGTGTATAATATTCAAATCCTCTCTAAATATTATTATTGTAAGTAGTTCTCTAAACTGCTTAATTTCTATGGTAATTTTATTTATAATTCAAGAAAAAAATAAAATTTTGGTCAATGATTATATTTTAAATAATAAATTTACTTATTGGGAAATTATAATTCAAGAAAGAATACAGTATCACCTATTTGGAAATTATACTAAATGATCGCCTGGGTTCCGGGAAATGCTTGGTAAAGCTAACACTCGGCTTGACGAATGCAAGATAGTGCAAATGGATGGTCCATCAAGGACCAATCAGGGATGGACTCGTGGTCCATTATATTATGCGCCCCGTTAAAGGAAGGTTCGCGTAATACTGTATTAATTAATGACAATTATTGTGCAGGTCAAATAGTCTTTGTTTGAACTAAATAATGCGATTCTGTTTTTACTTTTATAAAATATATACTAGTGCGCAAGTACAACTTATCTTATCCGCTAAAAATGAAGCAAATTGTTTAAATCTCTTCCCGTATATGTAAAATTATCTTATTATATTTGTAAATAATTAGTTAAATTTCTGCTTATGAATGAGAACATCTCCTAAATTTATTTAAAATAGAAATCATGAATTTTTTTGAAAAATAAAAAGTACAACTTGGACAATAATAAAACTAAAAATCACTATAATTAATAAATATAAAAAAAAATCTCACTTGAATAAAATCTTATGCTCGTATCGTTTAATCGTATTAATAGAGCTCTTTTAATTTACAATTTAATAATCTATGCATTCCATTAAGTGGTTATGTTGAACTACAAATCAATTTCTTGAATCCGATTGCAATAACACTAATAAAAGAATTCTTACTATCAATATTGCAGCCTTATGAAATTTTAAGAATGCATTCTAAGAAAATATTGAAATTCTATAAAGGGTATAATCAAAAGCTTCACAATAAATAGAATACAAAAAGAAATAAAACAATTCTAATAATAATAATAAAAATAAATAGATATGAAAGATTTATATTTATTAATTAAAATAGAATTATATAAATAAAAGAAAGTACTACTAATGATCTAAAAGATATTTGCGGTGGTCAAGAAAAGGATATAGGTGAAGAGCAATAAAAGAAAAAAGAGTAGAAAGACAACTAGAGTGAGAAATTTTTTTGTTTAAAATTTATTAAAAAAATAAATAAATTAAAAATATATAGCTGGTCCAAATACCATCTAACGTATAAAATTGAAAAACATAATCAGTTGATAACCTTATTTAAACCCAGACAAAATTCCCTTTTATATATTTACTAAAAGTCATCTTTTTATATCTTATGTCATTTATTCATATACACTTAACTGGGAAAAGAATGCAGATGTATTTACACCCCATGCTATCATTATTGAGTGGCTCAATAGGAAGTCCAGCAATCAATGCTAACCTTGTAAGTGCTTGTATCGACATGCTAACTAAGGATTGGACTCTTGCTGTAGGACTTTCGAGAAGGAAATTAAGTTGCTGAAATATTAGCGAACAGCGTTTGGATAGCGAAAAAAGGTTATAGTAGAGATCAGGTTTTTTTATATGAAATGTTATAGTATTTATTAATTGAAATGTTCGTCACATATAGAATAAAAACTGCAGATATTATTGATAATGCTATTCTTTTAGTTAGAAGCTACAATTAGAAAACTACTTATTAATTAATATTAAAATAAAAATATAATTTATTAATTAATATATTACATTTCTAATTAAATACTGGCTGTTAATTATATTTTAAAATAATATTAACTAATAAATAGTTTCCTATCAGATAAAGATACTAATTATATCTTAAGAAATAACATATTAATTATAATAAAAAAACTATAAATACACATAAATTTGAAATTTATATGTCAAACATAAGTACACATGTCAAATAAAAATTTTATGTATCAAAAATTAAGCAAACATGTTAAAAAAGTTTTAGATTTCAGAAATTGATAATAATATATATATATATATATAATAAAAAAATAACCCATATCAGCAAGATGTATTCCATATTCACCCATGTGAGTACGAGATATAAAATTTTTCTTGACATATGTTATTATTTTGATACATAATTCTTAATTTTATTATGTGTACTTATTTTTCATATGTGAAATTTTTATATGTGAACCTATTGTTTATTGTATTAATAGAATTTTAAATTTAAAAAAAAATCAAGAAAGACATTTAAAAATAATTAGTTTGTTATTATTTTTAAGATATTATGTACTAATATTAAATATTAAAAAACTTATTAAATTGTAATCTATCAACTTGATTACGGCAGTAAAACGCACGACTTGTTTACTTAATTTTATTAATAGACTAAATTATGTATATTGATTTATTAAAAAATAAATCATGTAATTAGAATTTGAAAAATAATTAGACTACATGCACCCTTTTTTTCATATTTTTATTCCATTCTCAAAAAGTGTTGATGTAGGATTTATTTTAGGCTTTTTCTATAGTGCATCTAGGTGTAGTATGCACCCAAAAATTGACTAAAAGTTGACTTGCTATTGACCCTCAACATCGGGTAAAATTTAACTTGCTATAGAAGGTTACTTATGTTGTGATGGATCCCCATTTTATTATAACATGTGACTTACTGAACAAATAAAACAGGCTGGACTAATCAAATGGGCAAATGGCTAATTAAATAAAAAAAATATACTATTCTAATTTAAATCGTTTGGACTTAACATACGCATATGATTTAGAAATTATTTATTGATACAATTTTCAAGAATTATTTATGAAAAATTAATTCGTTTTATTTTTTCTAATAAATTGAAATTAATTAAAATTCCTACTCTTATTTTCTAATAATATAACAAGTATATTGTAACTCGTTAGTAGCTGTCAAATTTGGACAAAATTTGCTTTGTAGTACTTATATTTCATCATGTAGGGTTTAATTTCTGATAATTTCACGACTTTCTTAAAGATATATTTGGGACTTTCATGCCTTATTCCTACAATGCTTAGTATTATTATTAAATTCTAGTTCTAACGATTTTATAATTTTTAAAAATTTAAAATTTAAATTTATAGATAGATCTTGGGTCTACTTATAAACTCAATATTTTAATATTTTTAAGAAAATGAAATCATTAGAATTAGAATGGTGAAATCTTTTTTTTTTTTTTTTGGAATTATGTGATTCCTTTATTATATCAAAATGGTAAAATCATTGTAAAGTAGCTTTTAAGTGGAATTCTTATTTCTTTTCCTTTCTTTTCTTTCTAAATAAATGGCGTCCACTTTCTCTAATCGTCTCTCCACCACACGTTCCCTTCCTGCCTTTCCGGACTCAAGTCTGCCTCATCTTCCATCCCATGCGTCACCTCCTCTAGTTGCATCCATGACAACGATAGTTCTGCTGCTCGCCGCCTCCAAACTCCAACCAAAATAACTGCAGTTAAAATCTTGATGCCACTACTGATACTGCATCGGTTGAAAAACTTGTTAATACAATTAGATTTCTTGCTATCAGGTTTGAATGGGGATGTTATGTTGGAGAATTTCCGAAATCAATGGGTTTGGAAAAAATGAGTAGGAAATTAAGAAGGAAAAAAGAGGAGAGAAGATCTAATTTCTTAATTATTTTTTTGAACTTTAATGTTTAAATAAATTAAACTAAAAAAGTATGGGAATGATGATATAAAAATAGTACAAAAGAAGATAAAATTTCACATAATTTATATATTGTAATGAAAAATGATTTCAACAGATTATAAGTTTCAAAAATAAAAAATATTACCAGATAGGTTGTTACTTAATCTAATTGCTACAGGTCAAAGATTTTAATTTAATAGTTAAAAATTATTTAGGTGCATAATGAATCTGGATACATTACAGAATGACTCTTTATTTTACGCACAACAATATTTTATTTAAAGCAAAGAGTAAATTTGTTGTTTCTTCAAATAAAACAAATTTTGTTATATTATCACTTAATCTCAATCATAATGCTTTTTTACTATTTTCTTTTAAGTTGATTCACATGGAAATAAAATAATACTTCCGATATTAGAACAGGGCTCCACTAATGTTGGAAATAATAGCAAGCAATGATACTTGCATCTGAAAGTGAAAAGTCACGATCTACATGGTAAAACAGTGAAATCATGCGGAGACAGTATCCGGGGAGAAACAAAAGAGAGAGCGAGGGAAGGACACTTTAGAAAAAATGATTATTGACTTGTTCAGCTACTAGTCTTTTAACAAGTATATCAACCAATTTCATCAAATTAGAAAAATAAAAGAATTTTAAATCAATTCCTTTGCATGCCGTGACAAATTTATATTTGTAAATGGGTTCTTTAGCTAATATGAAAAAAAGAAAAAAAGAAAATAGTAGCCACTTAGAGGTATCTAGAGAAACCTAAAATTGATTCATATGAACAAAGATAAAAAGCACTACACGGACACACTAGTTGATTTAAGATTTGATTAAAGCTGTCCTGAGATTCAATTAATTATCATTACAGCAACTCAAATTCCAGCTTTCTTTTTATCGTTGACTTTTGCCATGATATATATTTTTGTTGCGTGGCGTATGAAGTTGTGGGTCGGTGATAATGGAAGTGTGGGGTGTTAGGTGGGAGCAGACGTGCACTGGTCATGGTGCCAAAAAGTACATCCATCTACTCATTTATACCCTAACTTCTTCCTGTCGTCCTCCCATGGAGGACTGCCATAATTCACTATCTATTTGATAAGGACCGTTACATGAGCAAACATTTAGATGTAGGCAATATACATTAAAGTTGGTCACGTGATTTACAACAAAATATTGTCCAACGGTGCTCACCTGGCCACGGTTCATCAACCCACAGTTTATGGTTTGGTGGCTTTTGAAATCGATCGGTCCGATTCCAACTCTTTTCAACCAATTTAAAAAACAAAAAGCATCAAAATAAATAAATAAAAACTTTCTGGTTAGATTTGGAAGTGATGGTTCCAGTTTGAGCTGAAGAGAGAACCAATCCTAAAGTGATTCTTAACGACTGGGGCTAAATTGCAGATTTTACTGATTCGTCTAATTTCGAGGTCGAACCGCCGGTGGCCAGGCCTACTCTAATATTAGAATTTAACCCACTTAATAACTGTCTTTCCTTCTTTTCTTTTCTTTTTTTTTTTTCTTTTTAAATGTCCGTTAAGTATGCAAATTTTATTTAAATAAAGTGGTTACCTTTTGTGATATTCTATATTTAGAAAAATTCCCATTTTTGATGTTCAACTAAGAAATTCTAAATTAGAAAATTTAAAACATTGGATAAGAAAATAAATAAATAGGAAAGGCGGAGGAAGTTTAGATACATGGGAGTGTGAGTAGTGTAACCATGTGTTGCACGCTGTGAGTGGGTGCTGGTGGTTGTGATAAATTTGATAATTGATAGTGGGAACCCTTTATTAACTTATAATATTAATACAATTTAGAGACATTTAGTGACCCTTTCTTTTCTCCATAACTATATGTTCTTATTACTTAACAAATATTTCTTAAACTATTTTAATTGAATAATTCAATTGCACTTCTGCTTGGAAGCTCCACTGAAAAGGCTACAGAATGTAAACGCTCAGAAATCTTCTTTTCCTTTTCTTTTTTAAGAAAAATAACAATTCAAACGGGCTGTCCAATTGTCTAGCAACTTAATGTTTTTATGTTGAGTGTTTTCTTTTCTTTCTTTTTTTAAGAAAAAACCCAACCCTCTTTTAGGGCAAGACTTCTACATTATGTATCCATTTTTCTATTAACTATATCATAAAAATTTATATTCAACGTAAAAATAATAAAATATTTATTAATATTAGTGGATGGTAGGGAAAATTTAAATTTGAGATTTCTTAATTTCTACAAATATCAAGTTAGTCTCTGATTAACTATATATCAATGTCTGAAATTTTAAAGTGATAGACAAATATTTTTCCTTTGTTTGAATAAAAGACCGAAATCACAAATTATTTAGAAATTCTATCAAATTTTATAGAGTTGATTTAGTTACACTTTAACCAAATATTTGAAATTTCATATATATCAACTAAAACTTGGAGCCAATCTTTTTATTATTGGTTTCTCATGTACTTATGTGTCTAAATTAATACTTTCAAGTGTACGAACCGAATGATAGTACTGGCAAATTCATAAAGAGGTTGATCTCATAAAATATTGTAGAGCAAATATTATAAAAACCAACAATCACACGAAATTTTAAATATAAATCTAAACTAAGCCAATGTTTTGAAAATAATTTTAAGATTTATGAAAGAAATTAAATAACTAGAAAATAAATATGCAACTAGAATGATTAATATAAAGTATATCATAAAATAGCATTTAGTCTAGCTTATACTTAGTAATCTCCTTATTTTCCTTAAGTCCAAATCTAATAAATGAGATGGTGATGTGCCTTTCTTTAAGTCACTCAAGCTAATGATGCAAGTTAGGTTTCTTATACCAAAATAGATAAAAGTAAAAATGATATTTCTAATATTTTTAACCTAAAGATTTTTACAATAAATATTACTATTAAATTGATATGATGGTCAACCAATAATAATAGATGAAACTAATATATATATATATGAAAATAAAGAAATCATCCATTAAACTTATAATAGATAAAGTTCATACATAAATAAAAAACAAACTAAACACTTATGAAACTTGGCTTGACATATTTAATCCAATTGTCATTTTAATTAAATAGAAAGACATAAGATACAAAGAACAGAAAATTAAAACTCCTGCAAAATTCAAAAGCCCTTCAAAAAATGAAGAAGATTGATCCTCACTCTCCACGTCTTTAAAAAGCTTCATTTTATTCTTGAAAGAACAATGCAAAAAGATTCCCTTTAATAGTAGAAATTCCTGTAGAGAAAAGAGTAAAAGCCTCCTTTATTTAATTAACTTATAATTCTTATAGAGATTCTTTTTTTTAGTCATTCTCTCAGCATATAATTACTATAATTATCTCTATACTGTTTTAAACAAAATAAACAACTTAAAAGATAATTATCCATTAATGACATCATAACTAATTAAATTTTTCTTCGTGGGCCTTGATAAATTCGGCTAGGCCCACGCTATTGGTAGTCCAGGTGTCTTATTTCTAAGTCTTTTACAACCACGATCCACTTAAAGCCTATTTATATATTTTTTACTATTATTTTCTGAAATTAGACAAGAAAATTAAAGTGAAATAAAAAATACATATTCCTGCATATTATTTATATAAGACATCAATAAACTACTACAATATCGTAATTATATATTTAGATAATATGAACCTATCACATATTTAGCTTATTTTTAATGAAATAGCCATTGTTTTGGATAGAGTGTCAAAACGCGTTTTTAGATTGTGTTCGTGTTGTGCTGTTGACTTACATAGGCACATGATTAGGAATTAGGATTAACATAAACATGATTAATAATCGTGTCAACATATTTAAATCTTAACACAATACAAAATTTAAATGAATTACAGAAATACATCACCTGTAACATATTTATTTAATTGGTTGTGCAGTAACATGTGTAACACAACTCGATATATTAAACACGGCATGGTACGACACGATATGTATAATACATTTATTTAATTAGTAATTAAATTAATTAATTGTATATGATAGCATATGTAACTCGACACGATATATATTAACACGTTTACTTAATTAGTAACTAAACGGGTTATAATAGCTTCACGCGTCAACTTGCTATATGATATATTTCGAGCTACATATGAACCTATTAAGATTTAATTTTAATTTACTAATTTTACGTGTTAAGGGAATCGGATTCACTTGTCATGCACCATTTTGACACCCCCAGTTTTGGGCTCGGTTTCTTCATTAAGAATTATTCAATGTGCAGTTAATACTGATCAATCACTAAACTCGCATATTATTATTGATTAATGATGCGTGACAACAGACTTAATTTAGTTAGGTCAGTTGAACAGGCCTAACTTGACCTTAAAATTGTCCAGTTCGTAGAAATGGATTGTTTTGGCCCACGTTTCATGTAGGCCTCGCGTCTAAGGTATTGATATCGTTGAAGAAGTTTTATATATTTCTTTTTTCTTTTTTCTTTAGAATAAAGTCATATATATATACACACACAAAGAAGTATCATGATAGTGTAATCACAATGGTTGCCTACCCTCAGCCTATTAACTTCACTTACTGAATGATTTACATATTTAAATTTATTTTCCTTTTTTAATTTTTTCTTTTGAAAATTTTTTTATACATATGTGACTCGATTAATATATAAATCATAAGTCCGTTAAAAAATCTCATAATAAATATATATAATATTAATTAATAAATTAAAAATTAACACTTTAATTATTATAAATATGAAATTCATATAAAAGATCAAAGTAATAAAATTATATGCTTTACTGATTTAAGCATAATTATTATGGTTACTGTTATAATATTTCTTAAGAAAGAGTTTCTTTCTTTCTTTATTTTTTCTCCTTCCAACCTCAGCCTCAAAAGGAAGGAGTTATGAAGGTATCTATTTCTCAAGGACCAAGCCTGCCCTATTAAAAGTCGAGCTCGATGCAGACCCACACTCAATTGATATCAATATTTTCCAGTTGGGTTTCATCTAATCTAAGCTATGTTTTGAGGTAGGCACAACAATAATTAGGCATGCAATTAATTCGTTGCTGACTTTTGTGTTTGAAAATTAAATTAGTAATTTACAATTCTGATTTCAAAGAATGTCTCAATTAATATTTATACTCCAACATCAAAGTATTACTTTCTTATTGACTTTAGCATTGGCTATTATGTTTCATTACAAGTTTGTCATTTAGTAGTTTTTTAATAATATTCTGATTCATCATTTTCTTAGCAGCACTAATATGATTTCATTAATTAAGAGTAATTTTAACCTAAATACATTTTTGGTGAAAATTAGTTGATATTGTGATATTAATATCTACTCGTATAGATATTTGCTATGTCATTATCACATCAATTATAAACTAATTAAGACTAGATTAGTCTTTTAAACCTAGTCTGTAATTACCTAATTTCAAATCCTAATTAAGACATTAATCAGAGCATTTAATTCAATAAATTATAATTCCAAAATAACATTATATTTATATAACAAATCATAAATCATACATGCTTATAACTTTGTGTCGAAAATGACAAATGACAAACGAAACGACAAATCCTTAAATCTTCACCCCCACCATTAATTCCACAATAGTAAGAAGACGAAGTAGCCATTTTTTTAACCGGTAGTGCTAAAACCAGTAGCTTAGTTATATTTCTAATTAAGTGGCTGTTAATACTAATTAGTTGTTTGTTGCATAATTGTTGTTATTATTTGACTATAAATAAATAATAATAATAATAAAATATTATAAAAATATTTTTAATGAATTTTCTATATTTTAGAATTATTTTATCATTTTTAAAATATTAATAATTTAGATTATCTTTAGGTATTGTTTTTAACATAATTTTCAATATTTTAATATTCTAAGATTTTATTCATACAATAAAAAAATATTATATTAAAAATATTTATTAATTTTTTATTAATTATATGTAAAATTAATATGATAAAAATAATTGAGATATTGTTTTTAAGAATTACATATTATTATAGAATCACAAAAGTCATTTATTAATTACTATAATATTAAAAATATAACTAAATCTTTTTTTTAAGATTAAAATTATTATTTAACTATAAAAATAGCTAATTAATTAATATACTAATTATACAATAAATTATATATAGAGTACAGTTATACATATAAATAATCTTTGTCTCTTAATTATTTATTAGTTAATACAACAATTTCTGCAATTTCTTCTATCTTCTTGATTCTTTTTTAATTCCTCTTCTGTACTTTTTCTTAACATAGAGCAGGTACGGCAAAGATCGAGCCAAGTGCGACAGCTAACAAACTTGAGAGAAGAGAGCCACGACAAAAGCGCGATTGAGGGAGAAGGAACATATGAGGTTGGTGATTGTGATGTGATCTCCGGCGGTCCTTTTGGTTGCAACGGCGGTGATGATGATGAAGGTAGTAGGGTTTTAGTGGTTTTCTCAGGAGAAGTAGAAAAGTGATTAACTAATAATTTAATATTAGAAAGTTAAGTTAACAATGGTTAGTTGGATGCTGTTAACGAAGTGGTCCTTTTTTTTTTTTCTTTTTATCTTCTTCTTTTTACTAAGAGAATAGAGGAGAGTTTTGGTGATCCAACCTCGAAAACATATCGAGTTTTGTTGTCACCCATTATCTATTGTCCAACTAAAATATGAACGCCCGAGAGATCTTACAGTCGTGCTAACTAGAAACAGTCTTGGGCGGCTCAGCTCACAGTCACACCAAATCCATCATGGAAGGAAGAACCCATCTATTGGTACCTGCTGGGGGAGGGGGAGATCAAATATGTGGGCACCAACCAAGTGGGAAGGTGCCAAAATGAGAAGCCTTGAAATCATCAGCACAGTTGGTTTCTCCGTGCACATGATCAAGTTGCACTTGCCATTCAACTCAGCATCTTCTTATAATATCAAGCACCAGAACTGGAGTATTAATTGGAGTCGAACTCGTACTCAGCAAAGTTTATTTAGCTGAACTGCCGGCAATCATGCATTATGAGACGAATTTGAAATATAACCCAGCTATTGTTATTTATTTTAAGACCACTAAATAATATCATTCGTCATTTATCTTACGCTGATAAACATATATATATTTCACCTTAAGAAGTTCAACGTTTACAGTTTAATTTTACATCAGCAAGACCAGCATTTTGAATTTCTCCTCACCCTAATGACTGTTTGACTCAACAAATTTTTTTTTTATTTGTTCTTGAGACTTGATTATGATGGTTACCAAACATATTGGACTGCCTTATAATACGTCAAGAAAATCATTTCCAAATTCGTGAGGAGGTTTCAGATTGAACCCTAGTTAGATACTAGTTAACCAAAGGTTATGGGAGAAGGACTATCGAGCCTATCTTCTATTGTACTGTTATTTCTGTCTCATCTCTCCAAACGAAGCACATAATTGTTCATTTTCTTTCTATAAACTGTATAAATAAAATCCCATTGATGCCCATGGTAAAAGTTAGATCAGTAAATAGTTATAAATGACTTGCAATGAAGAATTAATCCCATTAATTAGACTGATGATTTATTACATTGATTATACACATTTTACAAGACTCTGCGAATTCAATAAAGAAAGAAGCTTTTACTTATTATGCAGTAGTATACTGATCTGCTACAATAAAATAAAACATGATCAGGACTTGAAAAAAAAGAAATTGTACACCTGTTCCTTTTGCCCCTTGGATCAAGCATTACATATGCTTCTCAGGCTTCTATAGATCCATCCATAACCTCACTAGTGTTTGTATTTTTACCTTTATACCTATACCACTTGGCAAACACTAGGAAGTATCCAAAGTTGATAACGCCCAAGACAGCAATCATGTAATAAAATAAATCCAATCTACCTTTGTTTAAGTCCTCAGCCAGCCAATTATTGCCATCAGATTTTCTTGTAACACTGTGCACTATTGAAACAAGCAAACTACTTAGATAAAATGAACCTGCCAAGCCAAGATAGAAGAAAGAACCAGCTATGCTTCTCATATTTTCAGGGAATTGCTTGTAGTAGAATTCAGTCTGCCCAACAGAATTAAGAGCTTCAGTTAGTCCTGCAAGTGCCAGCTGAGGGATTAGCCACAAAGCAGACATAGATGATATAGCCCCTCCTTTTTCTGAAAGTCCTAAGGTTGCCCTTGTAAGAGCCCAGTGCCTTCTTCGTTCTTCAACTAAACCAGAAACAATCATGGTAATTATTGAGAAAATGATTCCAATTCCCATTCTTTGGAGGATTGTAATTCCACCGTCTTTACCAGTCATCTTTCGAAGAAATGGAACAATAATTCGATCATAAATAGGAATGAAAATGGTAAGGGTTAGCATGGAAAAGACTATAATTGAAGCTGCAGGAATCTGAAAGCCACCGCTGCCAAGTTTTCTGTCTGCTTGAAGTGCTTGCAGAACAGCATAAGTGTTTTGTTGAACTACTGGAACATAGTAAATGATGCCTGATGCCCACACCGGAATCACTCTCATTACGCATTTTGTTTCTTCCACTTGTTGGATCCCGCAAAGTTTCCATGGGTTGGCAGGAGAACCATCAGAATTGATTTCATCTTCATCAGTTATAATTGCAGCCTTATCGACCCACCTGTTTTATTACAATCATTTGCATATCGTGAGAGGGATGTATCATAACACATAGAAAAAGGAAATGGAAAGATAAGTTTTCTCTTACCTGAATTGATTTGTGTAGGGAAGCTTGGAGTTGATAGAGTCCTTTGGTATATAATTGTAGAGAGAAAGAGCGGGATTTTCAGGATTCTTTAACTTTTGCTTCTTGAGTGCAGCAACTAGTACTTGTACCACACTAACTAGAGCACTCCCCTCAGGTTTCACTATGACATATAGTTTTGTACCAAGGAAGAAAAGTGCACAAGACATGAACATTAAACCTGCAGGAATCGCCAATCCGATGGTCCAGCTCACATTCGATTGCACGTAGACAATAAAGGTTGTAGAAATCATCATGCCAAATGTGTAGGTGCAATAGTACCAATTGAAGAAACTATTGATGCCTCGCTTGCCGGACTCAGTATTTGGATTGAACTGGTCAGCTCCAAAGGCAAGGTTGCATGGACGAATACCTCCAGCTCCAAGAATTAGAAATCCTAAAGCGAGTGATAAGAATCCTATCTGCCCACCCGAGGCTCTAACACATGAGTCAGCCTGACTTGCTGAACATTTTGGAGGGTGCAATGAAGGGACTCCCGCTGTGAGAGTTAATACTACCATTCCCTATACAAAATGGAAAATAAAAAAGAAATTAATATGCTTCCACATTCATGATCATCATATAAACATAAAGTTTAGATATTGATGAAAAGTATACCAAAAGGGAACAGATGGAAGCAATGGCAAGAGTGACATAACGTCCCAAGTAGGTATCAGAGATGAAAGCACCTATCAATGGGACAGCATTTACAGTTCCAGTGAAAACATTGATAACAGTAGTGGCTTTTATGCTCGTCATATTAAACATGGTAGTGAGATACACTATCAGGTTTGAAACAGTCCCCATAGTCCCTAGCTTCTCGAAGGTCTCATTTCCTGCAAGTTATACCATGAGGTTACTTAACAAAACCTGGAAGATGAAACCGAAAATGAAAGAAATAAGATCATTTCGTACGATACATGTATAAATATACATACCAATAATGAATGGCATGGCTTCAACTCCTCTATATTTAGGAGCATCTTCATCATTTGGTGTAATATTCTCCTCAAACCCTTCCTTATTTGATCTAAAACTGGCAGTTTTTGACTCCAACCCGTCCTTATTAGACGACCTAAAGCTAGCAATTCTTTCTTCTATACCCTCCATGGATAACCTAAAACTAGCAGTTTTTTCAACTATACCCTCCATTCTTTTTGCTCTCTCAGACTAAGTAACCCTAGGACTTAGTTGTTGCTGTGGTGTCTGCATTTGCTCTTTCGAAGCCATCTTCTTATATAACCTTAAAAAGGTCAAATGTCCAATAATGCATTTCTTTTTTTTAAGTAAATTTTTTTCCTTCTACTAAATAATTCATGACGGTCCATGTGTATTACTCGTCATGCTCTAAATGCATCCAACAAAGTAGTTATATTTTTTTGTCAAAATGCATATTTTAAGTCCTCAAACCTATAAATTTTGTTTTATTGAGTCCTTTAAATTTTATTTTGTTTCATTAAGTCCTATTTTTATTTTTACTTATATTGAAGACTTAATGGTTCTTAATCAAAATAAAAATAAAAATATCAGTACTCAGTAAAATAAATTTAGTTTTCATAAAATATGTATCCTTAATAAAATTTAAAATAAAAATATAAAGATTCAATAAAAAAAATAAAAAATTTAAGGACTCAGATGATTAGTTTTACCTATTTTTTCATATTATTCGTTAAAGAAATTAAAGAAAATGAGCATATTTAGATGTTTTAGGACAAATGATTGATAACCACTTAAACTTATTTAATCTGGCGATTCCTTTCTGAGTACCAACTAAAAGAACACAAAACAAAAAATACTAAACAAAAACAAAAGTATCACGTGTTTATTTTTGGGAGTATGTGGAAATAAGAAACACAAACCAACAATTGTTTAAGATTTCCCTTTCCTTTTGATTGAGATAGATATTTATTTTTTAACTTATTTTTTAAGTGTTTTTCTGGCAACTGTTAAGAGTTGACAAATACCAGATCACCCAATTTTACAATTTTTTTATTAATATGAATATTTATATAAAATTCTTCTAAAGAAAATATAAAATTGAATAAATATCTAAGAAATGGCTAAAGAGTTGACCAACAAATAAATAAATAAATGTGTACGTGCCTAGGCAAACACACCCAATTATTATATATATAACTTAATAATTACAAATACAAAGTATTACTTTATCATTTTATGCCCAATTGATCAACTATCACATTTTGAAAATGTCGCACAATTATTTCATTATGTACTGACTTAATAAAGTCTAATAAACTGTGATAACAAATAAAAATTAGTGTATATATATACCAGCTAATGCTAAATATAATAAAAGGCCAAAGCAAATATCAAAATGCTAGTCGTTAATTTGGGGGCCTCCAAAATTAGGTGGACTGCTCAAAATGTCGAAGAATACCTTTTTCATATTTTATTATAAGATAATTGATACTTGAGTTTGCTAGGATAATATAAAAGTTCTAATCTAATTTTAATTATTTATAATTATCGTTTTCTATTAATAAAGTTTCAATTGCAATGAAGGTTAAGCATTGATTATCTCAAATAATTGTGTATCATTTAGAATATCAAGAAGCAAAAATAAAAGAAATATATTTAAAAAAAAAAAAAAAAAAAAAGCAACGTGACATAGAAGGATATTGGATAAGCAGGAATGCTCATCCAATTCATAATTTCAAGAAGGAAAAAAGAAAATTGAATAAGAAAAAGAAAAGCATGTTATTTAGTAGCTATTGGATAAGCAGAAGAGACCTCCCCTTTCCCAATGAATGGGAAATTATTTGAGCACTACAAACGAACAAACAACAGTTAATTTCTTTTTATTACAAATACTATTTTTTTCTTATTTACTTGAATGACGATATTACACATGTAACCTGAACAATTAATGTTAGCCATATAACATGTTACCTTAAATCTGGCTCCATGTTACCTTGGCCGATTAAAATGCCTAATTAAGTAGAATTTTTTAATTAATAATTAAATTAACAAAACATGCGTGTTATTATCTCTAATTTATTTTACATTATTTTTAAATAACGATTGTAAACTCACTTCGAATGGCACCAGATTCATTTATTAAGTAATTACTCAATCTGACATTTTAAAAGACACTTTACCTATATTATTATAATTAGATGTGCACCTCCTTACTTACTATAAAATTGATTCAAACAAAGACACCTCTATAAAAATAAAAGATAAATTGCTCGCTCCTTAGAAAAGAAAAATTAAACTATTCACTTCTCCAAATTCTTTGTAAATAAATTCTAAGAGCTCGGTTTCACTATAAAAAATATTTATCTTGATGGCTAGAGGTGTTATTAAAAACAACTCGACTACTATACATTCATTTATTAATTACAACCAAGTTAGAAAGATAATATATAGTTTTTTGACTGATTAGAATTGAATATATGTTATAATCTTGAATTTGTAGAACTGTAGCTGTAGATTATATCATATGTAATTATAATTTTTAATGAAAAAGTTAAATCTTTTTTACATTACTTTAACATGGATATATTGCATATTAATACACTTTAACTAATTCTGCCTGCGCATATTATCCTACGTACTCTATATTTTATGTTAAACTTGCTGCTTCTGATTTTTATTCATGATCCCTTGATATTGATAGCCAACTTTATTACGAATGAATCCTTAATTAGTTTGACTAACAAAAGTTTCAGAGTTTAAAGGCATCTAATCACCCACAAGTCTTTTTCTCCATCCCATAGTAATATAGTGCCCTCAATCATAGCAATTTTACTTCAAATTCTTATATGATGGCTTCTAATATACTTCAATAATATCATATTTTCTAACACAGACATATATGTATGCGAGGTTCCTATATTAGTACAAGTAGAGGAAACTTCCTTCATTTATACTCTTTCTCTTTTTTAAAATACCATCTACTCATTTTAAATTTTATATTTTTTCTCAACCGAACATCTCCGGTGATATTATATATATATATATATATATATAAATTATAAATAATTAAATTTTTATTTTAATTTATATTGAACTGCATAAGTATTCCAACAACACTTTATTTTAACTTCAATCCACACTATATATATATATATATTTCTTTCTTTTTTTTCCTTGGCACAAACAACAGGAACCTTCTTCCTCTCAACATCTGTAATATTTGCTGGCTAATGGTTTTGAGAGAGTGAAAGTGGTGGTCCATTATCAGAGTACAGTCTGTGCACGTTAAGAGTTTGCGATTGTGAAAGGGTTAATTGTTATTTGATTACTTTGGAAAAAAAGCGACCAAAATTATACTAGTTTAGATAAAATGGTTTTATTATTGTCTAAATGTAAGATAGCTAGATCGCATTAAAATTCACAGTAAATTTATGTGGTTGTGGAAGGTTAAATGTTATTTGATTACTTTGGAGAAGCAAAAATGATCACATGCTATTTGCTTGAAAAAAGTGGCCGTTGGTTGTCTCTAGTCTATTGCAATCCGCTGTTAAATGAATAACACATACAAAGTGCTTATTTAAAATCTTATAACTATTTTATATAATGTAACAGTTTATTTGATAATAAGTACAAAATTCTCAAGTGGTCTTAATAGTTTTAAACTAAAATCATTATTAGGGTTGTTCTTATATATATATATATATCGTATAATTTATTAACAATTTATTTTATTTTAATTTTAGTAATTTATTAATATACTTGGATACTACATTAGCTAACTATGTATAATAATTAGTTACCAATTAATAAAACGTGATTTTTAATTATTATAAGTTTCTATATATTTTTATAATTTAATCAGAAATATTTTATTATTATGAGATTTATTTATATAATTTTAAATAATTAAAAGTCATATAAGAGTTTATAATTAATTAATTAATCATATGTAATTAAATAAAAAATTTATGATGATAGATTACTAAAATAATTCTCTAGCAAAATTCCTGATTAAAATATCTATAATTGAAAGATAAATTTTGTGATAATAGAGTACCATTGGGTTACTATCTCAAAACCCCAGTAGTTGTGCTCTGTTGGCAATTGATATGCCCACTTGGGTGAAATAAGCGAACCATATTTGGAAAAAGAAATTAGTCTCAATTTATTTTAAACTGAATAAAAAAAAAAAAAAAAACCCTTTATGTTTGGAACAAATAAACATAAATTTAATTACAACACTAATTTTCAATTTCGAGTCATTGCACTGTTGAACAGTTCTTTTTATATTCAATAATAGGCACGATCGTTTTCAATCAAGTTGAGGGGTGAAATACTATGAGAACAACATGTCAAAGTTGGTTCACTCATTGAATTATTTTTGTACATTCTTTCAGTCCAACAACAAAACTTACCATAGTCATTAGTATTATTATTATTATTGTTATTATTATGTTGTCTGTTACCACAAATTCAAATGACATGGTACAGAGAAACTGGAATCTTGAATCATCTTAGCAATTGAAAATGGAGAAAGAGCCACCATATAGATGACCTCAGATTTGAACTTTCTAAATGGCGTTTATTTTCAGTGCCAACCACTCAACAAGTTTCCATCATTGACTTGCTTTGGATGAGAATTTTATGCACTATATTTTCTTTTAAGATACGATGATGGGAGCCTTGGATATGATGATGATGATGGGAATTGTTTTATCTTTACATATACAGTAAAAATTCTCTATATAATTAATCTTATGATCATCAGCAGAATAGATAGGTTTCCAAATCTTAGTCTCGCTCTATTACTATGAATGGAATGAGAAAATGAAACAGAGTAAACCTCCTGTCAGGTTTTATATTTTCTAAGTACAAAGAGGTCCTGTAATCTTGTGTAAATTTTTTAAGAAAAAGATCGCTTAATTTACAATTTTAAACTTTACTATAAAAATTCTGAGACTAACCCTGTCAACCCTGAACGGGTAGTCAGGGCTGTCATATGCTGAACATGTGTTGTATGGATGATTTGATGTACCAGATTGGCTCATGCTCCCAAGTTGCCTGAAGATGAGCTGCATTGGGTCCATTATATGTCAAAGTTTGACCTTTCTTTTTTAAAAACGAAAAAAAGAAACCACAGGATATTATTATATTATAGTATAAAAATAGCTATTAAAAAAAATATTTTTTAAAACATAGAACATCATTATTAATTTATAACGATAACTTTAACTAATTTCTGAAATTTTAACGAAATAAAAATTTTGAATTTTTTTAATAATTATATAGTACAAACAAACACGAATAAAAATATAAACAACTAACTTAAATTAATTTAAACTAATAAATGTAAAATTATAAATATTACTTTTCTATTTTTCATATTTACGGTTACAATATATTTAAAAAGTAACGGAAGGAAAACTAATATTATATTTTTAATATGTTTCAATTTAAATTTAAAGTGCCAATTTATGACTAATTCATGATATTAACAAATATATTACAAAAATTAGGAATAGTTTACATGAAAGGGAAAACTAAGGACAAAAAGAGCAGAAGGTTAGAGGATACGATACTGAACTTCCATTAGAAGTACAAACTTTTACTATTAAAACGTTGAGAAAGGGAAGATGATGATAAGGCCCCCGACATATATCCAATCAAAGGCCGCCAAATTCAGACTAACTGATGAGAAAAACTAAAACAAAGGAAAGAAAATGGGAGATGGAGCAGTCCATCAGTACCCCTCAAACCTGACTTCAAAATTTGACTTGTTTTGTCCCACTAGGCTCATTTTAGTTGAAGTACTTTATTTAAAATTAGCACAAAAGTCAAAGGTAGCATCTGAATTATTAAGCTACTACTTAAATTATTTTCTTTTAGAAAAAAAAAAAAAGAGTATTTTAAATCAATTCATCAAAACTTCTATTAAAAAAATAAAATAAATATACACTTTTGGTTCACGTTGTTCAATAATATAGTGACTTTACATTGTAAGTCCTTGATTACAAAAAATAAATTATTGCGTTTTTTATTCTTAATATTTAAATTTTAATTACAATTTAATAATCAAAATTTATATCCTCTTTTTGACATTTTAAATTGCAAATAATTTTATTTCAAAAAATTATACAATTTTTATTAGCAATAGTATAATGATAAAATATATTAGTTTTGAAACAATAAATGTCAATATGTATATTATGTTAAATCTCAAAAATATCTTGATAAATAATCCAATAAAATTGCGTTAAGAAATAACGGCTGAAGAAATATGAAAAGAATTAATAATGATATATTATTTTAAAAATTTTGATTCAAAAAATAAAAATATTTTTTTTATTCATAAAAGGTCTAAAATTAAATAATATATAATATTGAGCTGTATATTAGAAAATAATTACTTCTTTATCTTAATTATTACTTTTTCTGTCTCAAAAATATTCTGTTTTCTAGTCCGTTTTAAATCATGGTTCACTTTTTTTATTGTTAGTTTAGTAAATAATTATTAAAAATATATTTTTCATAAATATTGTTATATACAATTAATTTTTATATTTTATACTTTTAAATTATAAATTTTATAAGAATTTTAATAAGATTATTTTAAAGAAATAGTTATAAATATTAATATTAATTAAAAAAGTTTACATTTTAGTATCTACATCTTTCTTTTATTGATTAAAAAGATTCATGTGATAAACGTTTAAAATAAAGAAAATGAATTCAATGAACTAAAATAAATCCACGAACATTAGATTGACCTCTTTAAAAAGCCATCATTGCCGCTTTTTATAAAATGCAAATTATAGAATTAAAAGGCCACTTGGACGGTTCAAAAACAATTCACCATCCCCAATAATTAAATCACTTAGATTACCCATCAAATTGGAGGAGACAATATTTGTTGGCGTATCAGACATAATTTTATGAGTTAAAATATTTTGATGGCGTATAAAAGAAAAAATGTAAGTGCTGATAGGATTAATAAAAAATTATAAATTTTAGTTTTTTTATTTTTTTATTTTTGTGTTTAGCTATTTTTTTATTAAATAAATATTTAAGCCTGCTAAAAATATTTAATATAGTGTTTCAGACCGGTTTTACAGGTTAAATTATTTATTTGACTTATTTTAAATAATATATTAACTTAAATATTCTGTTTTAAAATAATATTATTTTTTTAAAAATTTTATTTACTTTTAAAATATTACAAGAAACTTTTTTTCTCATTTAAAAATTAAAAAAGATTACATTTCATTTATTTATTTATTTTTTGTACATTCACCTCAGTAAATAAAGATAAAATATATTCTTTCTCCTAAAAAAAAAGAGGAAGGTATTAAGTGTTCCAAAAAATAAAAAATAAAGAGCAAATTTATTTTTCTTTGGTGCTAAAAATAAAAAGAATTTAATCCAACATTTTCTTTGTGCTAAAAGAAGATTTAATAGAAAAAAATAGAAAAGAAAAAGATAGAAGAAATAAAAAAAATTGTAAGTAAGGATGAAGAAAGATATTTAGGTTATTCCATGTGTAAAATGAGTTAAATTATTATTTAAACTTATAATATCTATAAGAGACACTATAATATATATATATATATAAATTAACAGGTTCAGACACTTAATTAAATAAAAAAATAATTCAAACACTGAAATAAAATAATTAAAAAGTTAAAACACTAAATTTATAATTATTCTAATTCTAAAACACTATTTTCTATTGATAGAATATAAATAATAATCACTTAGTTTAAACGTTAGATGTGGACTACCCAAAAAGTCGGACCTCTATCTCTTGAGATTTACTTTAGTAAAGGATGGCCCTAAAGTCTCCTTATCAAAGATAATATCTACTAAAAAGCTCTAGTCCAATATTCTAAAAGAATAATATAATAATTTAACTGAAAGCTATAAAAGATATAATTTCTTTATTATTTATTAATTTTAATCGAGAACAGATAATTCTTATATTATGATCTAACTTAGTATTAGAGTTGGATTACCGAACTAACTTCTTTTTTTTATTTAACTCTGGAGATCTTATGAACTAAGAATCTCCAATCCCTCTCAAATCCATTCAAAAATGATCCAATCCATCAATTAAACAATATTATAATCTTGCCTATTAATATTTTTTAATTGCCACGTAATTATTATTATCTCTTTCAATCTTGCAGGTGTGCCATTAACGTTCACTTCCAATAACACCTCACATAATTAATTAGGTGGTGGCTTTGGGTATATTTCTGTGACTGAAAATGATATACAACTCCTCGTACAACCCCGTGAAAAGCTGTTAGTAATTATACTTTAATTATACATAAGTTTTAATTTTTTTATTTAAAAACAAATATAATATATATATATATATATAATATTAACTAATTTTAAATTCATTATACATAATAACTGACAATATAATATATCATACAAATAAAAAAACTTTATTAATATTATATTTTTATCCGCTAACTGAAGCCCATTAGGGTAAAGAAGTCTTATAAATAAAAGAAAAAGATAAAATAAAATTTTACTTCACCAGTAACTTTAAAAAAAGGACTGATATCTTTATATTATTTTTTAATTTTATCTTTTAACTTAAGATAAGAAAATTAAAAAATATAATAATAAATATAATAACTCATTACATGAATAATTATATAATTAGAGGTAATTATTATTTTCTCCTATACTTTTTCATATTATATATACTAATTATCCTTTAATATTTAAAATATATTATTTCATCATTTTATTTTATAATTTTATATTATAAATTCATTTTATCTGAATTTTTGTTAACAATGTTTTATTTTATACTATTTGCCTCTTGATTTTTGATATAATATAAATTGTCCCTTATAGTTTGTTTATTTTATTAAAACTCTTTCATTTAATTTTTGTATAAAAATCAATTTGTGTCTGTATAAAAATAATTAAAATATTATTTTTTGACTTACTCTAATTTCTAACATAATTAGATTCTAGTAAGATTTAAATATTTTAAAAGTACTTATATTCATCAAAATATTGAAAATTCATATAATTTAACTTTCAATTATTAAAATAAAATAGATATTATTCTTATTATTAATTTTGTTACACTATAATTGTAACTTTGATAAGAAGCTTGAAGATCAGGTTATATTATTTTCATCAATTTAGTTATTTGATTGCCTTGGCTTTCAAAATGCAAAGAGATTATATTGTAATAAATAAAAATAGGAACAATTTGTATATTTGACCAAAAAATCAGGAAGCATATAGTATAAAACCTAACTAATAATTGTCTAACTAAGCTATGACGAAATGAGCTTTTAGTATAAAACTACAAAATGAAAAAATAGAAAAATTTAACTTTTAAATATTAAGGAGTAAGTAATGTAATATAGAAAAACATATAGTAATTGCCCATATAATTACTAAGTAAGAAATTTTCTTTTATGGATTAAATCATGTTAGAGATATTTGGTCACTAAGTTTAATATATTGCTGGTTATTATTAGTTGTTAATTAATTACTCATAACTTTGTTCATGCATGTAAGATTAATCGAGAGCCTGGTTGAGAAATTGGGGGTACGTATAATTAATCGAGTCATAACATAATCCGCATTCCTTCTGTCTTTCACCGGATGTATAAATCAATTTTGATGCTTCGTAAATAAAATGTTTGATTTTGTATGGTTTTCTATCAGTATTGGTTTGTTGATGGCACAGAGATTGGGTCTGCATAATTTGCAGATAGTAAAAGTGTTGTTCAGTTATTGACCAGGCGGGATATCTCTGTTAATGCCCATTTCAATTACCGTCATTACAGCTATCATAATCAGACAAATGCTAGTTAGATTTCCTTCAATGTCTATGTTTGTCCAACATATTTAGCGTAGCAGATTGGTTGGCCTCTTATGCCAAGTCCTTGTCAGTAATGGGAGAAAAACAAAGGTTTTTGCTTTTTTCCAAGGAAAGAAAAGGGAGAATTCCGTGAATCAAAGATGTGATCATTAAGAGGGAATTAATAAAAGCATATATTGGAACTCGTCTGACACCCATAGTTTATTTGAGAAACTCCTTGTACTTTGATCAATGTACAATGAGAAAAAGCTATGAATCTATCTAGGCACACTTGTTACAAAAACTGGACCAAGATACATGTTCCTATACATTGATATTGCTTCGTTATTATGCTGCTTAATGCTTAAACTTATAAATAAGTTTATGCTTATTTCTCTCAGAATAAAATGTTTCTCAAGCTTTTTGGCTTCCATCAATAACCTGAATTTCATCTGTGTTGTTACCTTTATATTTATACCACTTGGCCACCACTAGGAAGTACACAAAATTAACAACACCTAAAACAGCAATCATGTAATAAAAGTAATCCAATCTCCCTTTGTTAAGATCCTCAGCTAACCAATCCCTGCCATTTGATCCTGCTGTAACATGGTGCACTATTGAAACAAGTATGCTACTTAGATAAAATGAACCTGCCAATCCAAGATAAAAGAAAGAACCCGCTATGCTTCTCATATTTTCAGGGAATTGCTTGTAGTAGAACTCAGTCTGCCCGACGGAATTAAGCGCCTCTGTTAATCCTGCAAGTGCTAGTTGAAAGATTAACCATAAAGCAGACATTGATGATATGGCTCCTCCTTTAGGTGAAATGCCTATTGCTGGCCTTGTAAGCGCCCAATGCCTTCTTCGCTCTTCAATCAAACCAGAAACAACCATAGTAACAATTGAAAGAACTACTCCAATTCCCATTCTTTGGAGTATTGTAATTCCACCTTCTTTACCCGTGAGTTTTCGAAGAAACGGAACAATAATTCGATCGTAGAAGGGGATAAAAAGAGTAAGAGTTAGCATGGAAAAGACTATTATTGAAGCGGCAGGAATCTCAAAGCCATTTTCGCCAAGTCTTCTATCTGACTGAAGTGCTTGCAAAACAGCGTAAGTGTTTTGTTGAACTACTGGAACATAGTAAAGGATGCCTGATGCCCATATTGGGATCACTCTTAGCACACATTTCGCTTCTTCCACTTGCTGGATGCTGCAAAGTTTCCATGGATTGGCTGCAGAGCCATCAGAGTTAATTTGGTCTTCACTAGTTATAATTGCAGACTTGTCAAGCCACCTGTTTGCGTTATCAAATGGTCTATTATTTGCATTTGATAACCAATGAATATAAAAGTAGGTCTTTATATTGAAAAGACGTTCAAACGATTTGTTTTCATTTAAATGTAAATGTAAATGTAAATGTAAATATAAATGTGCAACAAATGTATGCATGCTTCCTGAATTGTTATCCCATAGAGAAATAGAGAAAAAAAATAGAGAATAATTTTCTCTTACCTGAATTGGTTTGTCTGTTGAAGCTTGGAGTTGATAGAATTCGTGGGCATATAATCAAAAAGAGAATGAGCAGGATCGTCAGGTTTCTTTAACCTTTGCTTCTTAACAGAAGCAACTAATACTTGTATGACACTTACTATAGCACTCCCCTCAGGTTTTACTATGACATAAATTTTTGTACCCAAGAAGAAAAGAAGACAAGACAAGAACATTAAACCTGCAGGAATGGCCAACCCGATAATCCAGCTCACATTTGATTGCACGTAGACAATGAAGGTAGTAGATATCATCATACCAAATGTGTAGGTGCAATAGTACCAATTGAAGAAACTATTGATGCCTCGCTTGCCGGATTCAGTATTTGGATTGAACTGGTCAGCTCCAAAGGCAAGGTTACATGGACGAATACCTCCAGCTCCAAGAACTAGAAATCCTAACCCGACGAATAGAAAACCTAACTGCCCACCTGTTGGTCCAACACATCTTACAATCTCAATTGCTGCACATTTTGGAGGGTGCAGCTTGGGGATTCCAGCTGTAAGAGTTAATACTACCATTCCCTATAAAGAAAACAAGGCAGATTAATATGCTTCTGACATGAAAAATAATACAAGAGTATTTATCTAATATGTTATAGCTTTTGTTTTTTCCTCCTTTGTTTAACTGCTGGAACTTATCTATAATCTCATATTCCTGTTTGTAAAGACTATCGTAGTACTACTTAGCCAAAGCTCATATCGCTATAATATATGCATACACTAAATTGAGATATTGATGAAAGTACCAGAAGAGAACACATGGAAGCAATGGCCAGAGTCTTGTAACGTCCCAAGTAAGAATCAGAGATGAAAGCACCAATTAATGGGACAGCATTTACAGTTCCAGTGAACACATTGATAACAGTAGTTGCTGTTATACTCTTCATGTTAAAAACAGTAGTGAGATACACTATCAGGTTTGAAACAGTACCCATAGTTCCTAGCTTCTCAAAGGTCTCATTTCCTGCAAGTTAACAGCAATATATTCAAGCTACAAAAACAAAAAGGATACATGGGTGTAGGAAATTATTAATAAATATAGATCCCAAATGTGTGTATATACACCTATGATAAATGGCATGGCCTTAACTCCTCTATGTTTTAAGACACCTTCATTAGTTGGTGTAGGTTTATCCTTGCCGGCATCCATAGATGATCCAGAAACAAAGAAGAGCTGTTTTGTGAAGATGGTGTATGTTTCTGGCTCTGCAAAGACTCTTCTATTATATAGACCAAAGGTAAGAAAAAATAAAAGCTGAAATATGACGAAAAGCAAAGATGGACAATGGTTGCTTGTCAATGACAATGCTAGAGAGTGAAATATTGGTCCAGATTTCTGTAAATGACTAAGGAAGGTTATCAAAGGGTGTTTATATATAGAGACAGAAAGTTCATTTTCTTCGCAAACTAATTAAATTCATTACATCAATCCCGTACAATGTTTCACGTTTAAGAATAGGGACAGATCTATACATACATACATATATATATATATATATAGCATAAGGGCAATAGGCATTTGGCCCACTGCCTATGAACTGTAATATTTATTGCTAAGATTTCTTTGCCCACTTAAAGATTTGATATATTCATTTTTCGTCGTTCTTAATAATTTGGACATTATATTTGATTTCGTGTAGCATTTTGAATTGAACTGGAACTTGAGATTTTGGTGTTCAGCATAAAGCAAAACTATGACTTTAGTTTGCTGGTAATTCATGCCGGCTGTTGTTTGTCATTGAATATTTACTTCATTCAATATGGACACAAATATTTATCCATCGAACTCATCAAACAAAATAATAAGTAAATTCATACCTTCAATTTCTACTTCCTTTGATCGTTGATGAGTTCGGCATATTGTATCTATTAGTCAAGAAAAATTGAAAAAACAAACTTTATATTGGACAAATAAAAATATTATAAGGATGCAAATATAGCTCTGAATAAAACTCATTTTTCTCCATTAGTTAAAAGGATTAATATCTACTAAGATATATATAGATGATCACTAGTATAATTTTATTATATAATTATTAAATTTTTTTTTTTGCATTTATCAGTAGTTATATTGCGAGTTTTTTATTCAATTTTGGACCAGCGATATAGAATCCATTATCAACGAAACAATTTTTAAAAAATTTTGTTACGGTGAATTTAAGGCGAAACATTGTATTTTTAGCCTTGATTTTCTTAATAGATAGTGTAGATCAAAATAAACCTAATTCAATTTCTATAATTTCATATCTTCTGAAATCATGCCGTGCAACTCAGCAATCAATGACTCTTTACAAACTTTTTCTATAAGTATTCATCTTACTCCCTAGAACAAAAGTTGATTAGTTCTTTAATTAAAAAGATTAAGCATCATTATCCACTAAGATACTCTTTGAGCTAGATAAATAGATCATCCACTCAAGAGCTGTAGTCAGCATATACAAGTCTCCTCCAATGTGTCAACTCTCTGCATACATGATAAAATGGATAGAAATAGAGGGGAATGTCTTCTGCTTGTGTTTATTTAGGTCCTGGTATTATCTCACTCTGATTCTGTCACAAGCTTAGCCCATTGCAGGCTAAATTAAGCTGTTCCAAACCAATTCTAAGGTGGGATTTCATTTGTTAGAATAGGGTGCGTGACAATCTCATCAAAACAAATTACAAAATCACGTGCTAAAATAATTGGAAAAGGAAAATGTTTATAAGAAGAAAGAAGCAAAAGTAGGATGTAATAAGCATCGAAACCTTTGGGAAGGTGACAGCAAACTGAAATCTTTCAATTATTGGCAAAAATATACATATTTGCAATTTATATTTAAAAGGACACATGATAGAAATAGTCCCTATCTTACACTATCCATTCAACTTAAGCCTAGATGTCAAAGGCAATGGAAGGCTAGTCAGCATTATAGCTACTAAGTTTATGGATTTGATCGAAAACTAACTACCAATAACTGACATTCAATTCTTCATTCTCTTGATAATTAAATCCAAACACATTTTTAATTATCATTAAATAGGAACCATGCATGACTCTGGGATACTCGTTAATATTCCTTGAGGTTTGTGCTCTTCAATGACGTCTTTATAATTACACATCAGCATAACTTGTCCTAAATTATGAAATCATATTAATTGATTTTGCCAAACCGGATATAATTAACCTCAAATGTTAATTATAAAACATTTTAAACTTGAAAAAAGATCTAACATCAAAATAAATTGAGAACCCAATAATCATAGCTTACAAATCAGATAATTTGAATGTTGTAATGGAGCCGTACAATTTTTAAAAAAAAATCTAAAATGGCCTAAATAATCAATATATATAATAATAATTGTAAATTCAATTTACTTCAAAAATTGGAGTTAGCATTTCTTTTAGTTGTACAAAATTGGGCAGTTAAATTGCATTTTTTCCACAAAGTAGCACCTATATATATATATATATATATATATATATATATATATATATATATATATATATAATGAAAGGCAACAGATCCGCAGCTAAATAAAAGAACTCAATTTTCATAAGAGTACAAATTATATGTACGTAAATATTTTGCAATTCGTTAAGCCTTATAAATCGCATTTGTATCCCTCTTTATAATTTACATTCCAAATAACCAAATGGCTGTAACTATTAAATCAGAAACAAATAAACTAATAATTAACATTTTTTTAAAAGAAATTGGGACATATCAAAATGAGATTAAATTTAAAATATTTACCAATTTCTGATATGTACGTACATTTTGGAATAGTATAAAGAATTATACATAAATTATGACTTTGTACATGAATTTAAGAATGTAGATTGATCTCGATTTGTTAGTTTATTAAACGGCAGTTAAATTCGTATCTCACTGCAATATACGACACCGGATGTTTTTTCTTTTTAATAAGAGATGAATAATAAGAGTTAAAAAGTTTCTTTTTAATATAAATATCACATTATTATTCATGACGGTAGAGAATGGTAGGGAGAGACAGTCGAGTGGAGAGTAGAATGATAGATGCAGGTCGAGCTCAATTTTTTATTAAGTGGTAAAGCTTACTTACTATACACCATATTCATTTATATGGGTATTTCTTTATTTCACATTTTAATTTGATTAAAATCTATAAAGTTTATAGAATTTATTTATAAATTTAAAGTTTATGTGCTTTCAGTAAAATAAAAATTAATTTAGAATTTCACATAATTAAATTTGTCGTAAAATTGATTATAGCTAAACTAAATTCTATCAAAATAAACAGTATTTTTAAATAAATTTCATATTAATTTGTCAATATATTTTATAACGTCAAAATATCTTTTTTAACTTTATTATTTCTATTTTATTTTATGTCTCTTGTCTTTTTCTTAAATAGAAATAATTTTTTAATAGATTTCAATTAATATATAACATAAAAAATTTATATATAAAAAATTTAAATAACAATGAATTGGATAATAAGTAGCATATATCTTGATTCGATGTAAGTTTGATTTTATCTTTTTAAATTATATTCATTGATCTCACTTTTGAAGATCAACTAAATTTATTAATTTCTCTAAGTTTCTGTTAAAGATAACAAATATTGTGTTGTTAGACACTCAAAATTATAGCTTATACTTGAAATTTGAATATAAATTTTAAATTGTTTACTTTCCATTATGTTTAAATCATTGATAAATATTAACTTTCTTATCTTTAATATACAACTAAATTTTAGGCAATTTATCAAAATAAAATTACACTGACCTTTAATATACAACTACATTTTAGGTTGTTTATTATAATACTTTATAGGGTTCTAACATGTGTTTTTTTTTTTAATTGCAATTCAATCTGCCGGTGGTTAAAATATATGATCGATTTGCTTGCCTTGAAGACTTACTGAAAAGGATTGATTCTGCAGTGGAGGCGTGTCTGTCTAAGAAATGTGAAAAAACTGGATGAATACTGGACAACTTTGCTCGAAATTTAAAATTTAAAATGGTTGTAATCGTATTTTTTAAGTTTTTATTTAAAAAAATAAATAAATAAATTCATATTCATGTTTAAATACGATCGATTCATATTCATAACAAAGCCGCGGATCTAAGGGGAGAGTTGGCTAACTTCGTCTGCTAACGGGTTTCTCGTTTCCCTGTGTTTATTACAGAATAGCTATAATGAATATTGGAGAGGATTCAATGATTAGGCAGCAGTAGTAATTAAAACTCGTACCGCGGGAGATCGGTACATGAACAGGAAATCATTGGGAATCTACAGTATATGTTTTAGATGACGACGCTCTTAAATGGATAAGATTTAAGACAAACAAATTCACGATAAAAAATATAACAACAATGTCTGACCAAAACTAAAGATAATCTTGCAAACAAACAATATGACCATTTGGCAAAACCAAATCTAAATTCAATCACCGTAGATTAAGTAGAACCAGGTTTTGCAAGAAACACAGACCTTAGAAATTTATTGGTTGCTATAATAAACTATTAATGTTACAAATGCTTAACATTTTAATATATTTCAAAACATGAAAGCATTTCCAACTTTATTGAAATGGAACTGGAATACCTTGCTTCTTGTTCACAATAGCCATTGCCAAATACCTGGTACCCATTCCAATGGGCACCTGTTCTTCGGGACCCTCCCAAAATGGAGCTTCACCTTCACCCACCAGACGCCAGTATCCTGTTCTTAGGAACTCAGCCTGTACCTCTGTACAGTTCTGCAGCAAGGCCTCTACGCGAAAATTTATGCCAAGAGAACCCAGAAACTGGGACTGGGTAATTGGACCATGGACAGAAACATCTTCTGAAATGCAATAGCCAATAAATAAACTCCATTGCTTCTTTCTATTTTTCACTGATCATCTGCATCTGGGTTTCTTTTTTCCTTTTTTTTTTTTTTAATCTTTTCTAAGAAATGAAAATTATGTCCAGAAAAAGGTATTAGGACACAAACCTGAAGCTTCCTCCGCGGAGTGCCTGATAGAAGCAAAATCAACATATGCACTGAGATCAGCCGACCCAGGATTGTCTAGTATGTCGACAAACTTGTGTTTTCTGATTGCCTGCAAAAATGGTTAGCACACGTGTCTATTGAAAGAAGGCTGACACAAGTTCTCCATGCACTTCCAAGTGTCAATTGCAATGAATATAAACCCTAAACTGTAATGTCGTTTAGACTCCAATGTGAAAACAATAAAAACATGGAGGAATGCTAGTGACATAAGCTAAATAGATACCAAATATTGGAAAAGTGTATTGCTAGATAAATAAACATTGCTAAGGACATGGAGAATGAATGTGTGCATAATTAGTCTAAACAATGAAATAACTGTTGCAGCATATTAGCCTCAAGACAACAGACCTGCAGACTGTCTGAGACTACTCCATTTAAACCATAATCAATTATAAGGGCTCCCCCTCCATCAGAACTTATTCTCTTGGCAATTGTACAAGTCAAATCAATTGCTTTTGGGCAGACCTCAATGTGATTAAGCTTCTCTATTTCTTCAGGTGCAGCCCACTTGCACCGCTTCACTAAATAAAGAGTGGCAGGAGTTGGCTGAGGAGATAGAACGAAACGAAACCTAACCAATGTACATGGTAGATATAAAACTACAGTCTAATGAAACTATATTCTGAAAGCCATCATATTTTTCAGATTACACAAATAAACACTTACATAGAATCCTCTGCAACATCAACCATTTTCTCACACCAGCCACGAGAAGCCCTCTGCAGGAATTACCAAATCAGAGTGATGACAGAAAAAAAAATATATATATATATATATATATATATATAACAACATAGGTGATATCTCGGCCAATTGCAAGTGGCTGGACCAAGAAAAGGAGAATTGAACTAACAGTTTGAAGTATGACTCCGCCAGTGACACGAACCAATAATGAAAGCACTAAGTACTATCTCAGTTCAAGAAGGACCAATCAAAAGGAAACACAGCAATTTCTGTTTCTCTGCCGCCATGTTCTCTATTAAAAACAAAATATGGGAACTCTTGGATTCAGTTTAATTTTCTGTGTTGTCATCATATTTCAATTACATTATTGTCATCCTCTCATACAATTACTCTAAGATGACTGGTAATTATACAAACAAAACTGGCTTAATCACGTTTTAATTAATATGAGTATAGGAAAGAAGAGATATTGCATTTCGAATGCTTCGTACAACACAACGGCACACAACATAACTACAGAAGCACAGGCAGATTGAAGAGGCGTAAAACATGCAAGAAAGAAGTACCAAAATATAGTTAAATAACTGCAGATAATAACTAATAGTCCATGCAAGCGCTTTTATATATTTATTAGGACTTGTAAGTTTTTTATATTTCTTATTCATTAGCAATGTAGGATCTTTAACATATTTCAAAGGGAAGGAAGTAGGGGAGTTGTTTAACTAGACTAATTTAAACAAACCTGAAACTGATGAACTGGTAGAGCATCATAAAACTCATGGGCGATGATGATTGTTGGTGCTGCATCAGCAAGCAAACAAATGTGATCAGGCGGAGAAATAAGAATCCTGACAATGTCAGTTGAAATTAAAATTGGCATCTCCTTGTAGTCGAATACTGAAGCTGCAAGCAAGGTTTCACCAAAACAATGTAAAAGTATAACTCCATACATCCTGTGGGAACCTGCTCCAGTGAAGTGTGCCATGATATAGGTGTCCCAGCCAATGTGCTAATAGTCCTTTCTTCACCACTTCCGCAGGAATTATTATCATCCACACATTTAAGATTGTGATGTTGAAGCTTCTGCAATGCAGGACTACACTCTACCATGTGAATATGCAATGATTCAGTGAAGCTCTTAAACTTGGAAGCTCCCTACATGTAAAAGTTACAATTAGCAAAAAAACGAAACAATCCGCGCTTATAGCATAAGAAAGAAAAGGTGAAGGATTGGGACCACTATTTGATATATTTCTCAAGCATAAAGTAGGAAACCTGAAAAAAATCTTATAATTAGAGTTGTAACATCATACACGCAGAAGATCAGCCATAAGAGTTCCTCGCCCTGGACCAAGCTCAACTAAGTTCACCCTTTTTGGCTGTTCCATTTGCTCCCATAAACACAAGGCCCATACACCAACCATCTAAGATTACATTAAATAAATAGGTAAACGTAATAACAACCAAATGATAATAAAAGCATAAATGGATATAATGCTCCTCAGTGCATCGACTACACTTGTTCAATGTCCAAAAAGGACACGTGTAATTTCAAGTTATAACTGCGTGCAGTTACCTCCCCAAACATCTGGCTAACTTCAGGAGATGTTATGAAATCACCTTCAGCCCCAAATACATCTCGATTAATGTAGAATCCAGCTTTTGGATTTGTTAAAACTTCTTCCATATATTCTGCTACTGTAATTGGACCACCTCGGAACTAAAAAGAATTCCATAAATAACGGATGATCACATTCCGGGTCTAAGAAACAAGAAAATGAATGAAATATCTATAAGTACAACAGCCTTCAAAAGAAAAATACAATCTGTTGATCATATTATAAATTGACCATCATTTCTTCCCTGAGCTGCATAATTGAGTCATATAATAAATATTTTAAGTTCCAGGCTGGTACATACCCTCTTAAGAAATATTTGTAATGGCCATCACACAATTCGATCATAGATCATATACGATATGAAATATAAAATTCAGAATGCTGGCATGCCAACAACCAGATTCTGGCGGAGAAATAATCTCTTTTAATAGAAGATTTTAATAATTTTATTATTGTAATGCCGTGAGATAATTATTTTTGATAGTGAAGTAGCTAAATCATTATTATATACTCGAATGACAAACATAAATTCTGGTACAGAGACATTTTAACAAGCATCTTAACTACTTGAATAACTAACGTAAAACTAAAAATAACTAAGATAACTACCTTAATAATTCCTTTGAGATGTTTGAAAAGCTCCGATTCCGAATTGGGTTCATGAGAATGCTCTGGGATTATTAAAAGAACACTATAAATTAGTTTTTCAAAAAGATTGTAACAAATGCACATCAGGAAAGAGAAGGAGAGTGAAGTGGTACGAGGAGGGTTATAAAGGCCGGAGCGATCGACGGAGACTGTGGTCGATGATTGGACATTGTTGTCCTCCAACTGTTCGACGAGATTGCTGTGTGGAATTTCTGATTGTGAAGAAGAAGAATAAGAGAAAATAGAAGAGTTTCTAAGCAAAGGAAAGGAAGGTGAAGGAGAAGTAGAAGGTGGTTTGTTCAACAGTAAACAACGGTAAGCAGAAGAAACTTGCTTCGGCAACACAATTCTCAGCATTTTCTTTTTTCCTTTTCCTTTGGTTTTTCGGTTGTTGCCTTGCCTCTTTTTGTTGATCAGAATTTGGAATATTTACTATGAAGTTGCCGATATTCGGATTACTAAACGCCCCTATTCTTATTGTTTTAATTTAATTTCTTACTTTTTTTATAAACTATTCTTTTCCATATCTACTTTTATGAAAAGCATAATTTATTTGTTTTTATGAAATTGGAATTTAAATATAAAATTAAAATTAAAAAAATATTTTTCCAACAAATAATCTTTTATGCTTTCACTAACTACATTATTTATAATTGCCTTATACATAGATCGGAATGACAATGTGGAGATTATACTACTACAATTTTAATCGTTTAACTAATTATTTGTACATGTATACTAACCATATTATACTAAACCCATTTGTTTTTATCAAATTTTATTTCTTTTAGAATAAATTGAACAAGTAACTATAACAAGATGGATTATAATTTGAATAGATACCACATTGAAAAGTACACAAATAACTCATAATTAATATCTTTGATTGTCAATTAGAAAAAAAAAATCTACAAATTAAACAAACCAGTTAATAGAATGTTTACTCCAATATTATTAAGTCTAGTTTTATATGATAACCAATAATTTTAAATTTAGTAAAATAAAAATTTATTATTAGAGTTGATATTTATATTAATTAATAAAAGACGTTTATTTAGAATATATAATCATTAAACTAACAGGAATAAAAGAAAAAGTGCCTATATTTTCATAGGAATAAAAGAAATGGTTATCAAATTGAACAGAGAAACCAATATAAATTGGTAGACACTGAACATTTATATTTATTTGTCGATGATACTAAATTTACTATTCAAAATGTTTGAAGTCTTATTAACTCTTACCATCTAAATTATTTTTCATTAACATGAAATGGATTACATACTTTAAAATACCCATCTCATTGTAGCATGTAAGGACTAAACCATCACTATTCTTATTATTATTAATATTATTAGTTGTCCTATAAATGTAAGAGATTGAAGTATGTAATTTCGGAATTTAGGGATAAAGGTGTTCATTTAGGAAAACCTCAAGGGCCTCATAATAATTACCTATTTCATAATTTCAAAGCCCAAACATGAACGAAAATCGTAACTCGTAAGACGTTAGGCTACAGCTCATCGTATGCAGGAGCTGTGGGGAGCGACGAGCAATTACAACAATTACTCTCTCTCTCCACTACAATTATTTGTTTTTTTTAGAAATGATAAACCGGTCTAAACTCGAAAATCTAACATATTAATCTAAAACCATGAAAATTTAAATACTTTTTTTTTAAAATAGGAATATTTTGTTAATAAAAAATTAAAAATACATCTTAATATAAAAAATAAAAATAAACATCAAACATCAAGAAATATGTAAAAATTATATCTTAATATTAGTCGTTTGTATAGTTGACTATATTCAACAATTATCTTGAGTTTGTTACAAGTTTATTAAGATAATTTGTCAGGTGTAATTAGTTGATTAATCAGTAGTTATTATAAATATAACGTTATTTTTTGTTAGCAATACACGAGAAATACAACATAAATTTTTTTCTTTCTTTTTTACACTTCATATGATATCAGAGCGGTTACTCTTTGGAATACAGATCCAGACTCTAAAGTTCAAGAAGACTGCTGATCTAAACAAATGGAAGATGAACATGATTCTCATGAAACTCTAATGGCAGAAGCAGTATGTAGAGCTGCTAGTAGTACAACTGTGAAGAAGACAGATATTACTCACGGAAATCCACTTACACTCCACAATTCAGATCATCATGGAATGCAATAGGTAACTAGTCCACTAACTGGAGGAAATTATCTGATATGGAGCAGATCAGTGAGAATAGCACTTGGAGGTAAAGTAAAGCTTAGATTTATGAATGGACGATGTTTAAAGTCAAATAAAGATTATCTAAAATTTAATCAATGGATTTGTGTAGATTGTATGGCAACTTCATGGATTCTGAACTCAATCTCGAAAGATATAGTAGATGCATTTCTTTAAGCTACATCAGCTAGGGAATTGTGAGTTAAAATGGTTATCGTACATCTTGCGAGATTTTCAAGTTCACCTTTCTCTTCTTATCCCTCTCTGGTGTGATAATAAGGTTGTTATTCATATAACTGCTAATCTTATTTTTCACGAGCGTACGAAACACCTCAAGATAGATTGTCACTTGGTTAGGGATCAATTCAAGGCTGGTTTTGTGCTCCCGCAGTATCTTTCATCTAAATGTCAACTAGCTGATCTGTTCACCAAGTCTTTAGGTGGTCCTCAGTTTCATTCTTTAGTTTCCAAGTTGGGCTTACTTGATATGCATCATCTAGCTCCAACTTGAGGGAGGGATGTGAAAATTATAACTTAATATCAGTCGTTTGTATAGTTGATCATAGTCAATAGTTATCTTGAGTTTGTTAGGGTAATTTGCCACGTGTAATTAGTTGATTAATAAGTAGCTACTATAAATGTAATATTATTTTATATTAGCAATACACGAGAAATATAACAGAATTTTTTTTCCCTCTTTTACACTTTACAAAATACAAATAAAGAAATCTATTCATAACAATCATCAATCGTATTGACGGAGTAGTAAATTGTAATTTTACGAGAAAAATGCTTCATTCAGTGGCACTAAGCCCCATATCGATTTTATAGATGTCTTTTGATGAGCCCGATTGTTTAGATTTCAGATTTGATTTTTTTTTCTTATTATTCCCATAGAGGGAGAACTCAACACTCCTGTAATAAACGATCATAAAAATCCTATAGAAGAAGAACTCAAAACCCCTATAATGGCGGACCATAAAACTCTTCAAAAACTACTAATATTTATTTATTAAAACTAATTAATAACAAAAAGAAAAAGGACCACCACCGATCTATAAATGACCGACGGTGGGCTAAAAGATGAAACTTTAATAAAGAACAAGAAAAAAAAAAGAGGGGCGCCTAAAGATTAAGTATAAAATTCTAATTGAAAATTTTAAATATTTGAATTTGCTTTTTATTTCAAATATTTAACACTTTATTAATTGATATTTATAATTATATTTTTTATCAGTAAAAATTAGAAAAAATAAACAAGAAAATTAATACTATGAAAAGAGAAACCTAATATCACTTAAATATTTTCATCTTTTATATTTTAAATATTTTTAAAAATATATTTTTTCTTAAAATGAAAAGCACCAATGCAAATGGTCTTACAAATGCACAACTAACTTACTGACCTACTACAGCTGATTAGAAGTCAACTTTAAGTATGAAATGGGCAAAGACATTGAAGGCAATTCCATTTATTACTTGAATGTATGAAATTGACTACAGCAGTCATTAGAATACAACAGACATTAGCATACAGAAGTTCTTTTCAGATTTCATCATTACCGGCCATAACCTCTGTCGTGTTTGTACTTTTACCTTTGTATCTATACCACTTAGCAAACACCAGGAAGTAGCCTAAATTGAGAACACCTAGAACGGCAATCATGTAATAAAATAAGTCCAATCTTCCTTTGTTGAGATCCTCTGCCAACCAATTCCTACCGTTGCTTCCTGCTGTAACACTGTGCACAACTGAAACAAGCAGAGTACTTAGATAAAATGAACCTGCCAACCCAAGATAAAAGAAAGAACCCGCTATGCTTCTCATATTTTCAGGAAATTGCTTGTAATAGAACTCGGTCTGCCCAACTGAATTAAGAGCCTCAGTTAGTCCTGCAAATGCTAATTGAGGGATTAGCCATAAAGCAGACAAAGATGATATAGCTCCTCCTTTAGGTGAAAGGCCTATCGTCGACCCTCTAAGAGCTAGGTGCCTTCTTCGCTCTTCAATCAGACCAGAAATAATCATGGTAATGATTGAAAAAATGATTCCAATTCCCATTCTTTGGAGAATTGTAATTCCGCCTTCTTTACCCGTGATCTTTCTAAGAAATGGAACTGTAATTCGGTCGTAGATGGGAATGAAAATGGTAAGGGTCAGCATGGAAATGACTATTATTGAGGCTGCAGGCAACTGAAAGCCGCTTTTGCCAAGTTTTCTATCTGATTGAAGTGCCTGCAAAACAGCGTAAGTGTTCTGTTGAACTACTGGAACATAGTAAATGATGCCTGATGCCCATATTGGGAGCACTCTCAACACGCATTTTACTTCTTAAGCTTGTTGCATGCTGCATAGTTTCCATGGATTGGCAGCAGACCCATCAGAATTGATTTGATCTTCACTAGTTACAATTGCGGACTTGTCCACCCACCTGTTTCAAATAAATATCACATGATTGATTAAACTTTTTTCATATTACGGGAGTTTTATGGAAATAGAGTGCAAGGAGAATGGATTTTATCTTACCTAAATTGATTTGTGTAAGGAAGCTTGGAGTTGATAGAACCCTTTGGCGTATAATTATAGAGAGAAACAGCAGGATTTTCAGGATTCTTTAACTTTTGCTTCTTAAGTGCAGCAACTAGTACTTGTATCACACTAACTAGAGCACTTCCTTCAGGTTTCACTATGACATAAATTTTTGTACCCAAGAAGAAAAGTGCACAAGACAAGAACATTTGTGAAATATATTTGTACAATGATGATTTCTTTACAGTATGAATTCTGAGTATTACAAATGAGTATGCTTTGTTATATACATGTTTGAGCTTTGTAACGGTCCTTAAGCTACCAGTTTAGGGAAGAAAGGTCGCTCCCTTTTTCCTTTCTGCCAGGCCTGTGATGAGTTGTCATGCGGTGAGGCTGCGCTAGTCCCTTTACCCTTTGGTTCTTATTTATTTGACTGGGTAACTCTTTCTTCTGTTGGTCTTTAACACTCCCCCTCAAGTTGGGTTCAAAAAGATTGATAGAACCCATCTTGCTAAGAAGATTTTGATGTTGTACTTTGTCAAGCGCTTTTGTAAGTATGTCTGCTAGTTGTTCGTTGCTTCTGACGAATGAGGTTTCAATTTCTCCAGATTGAACCTTTTCTCTTATGAAGTGACAGTCAACCTCTATGTGTTTAGTTCGTTCATGGAAGACTAGATTTGATGCGATGTGTCTAGCTGCTTGATTATCACAGTACATCTTCATAGGTCCTGTGCATTCTATTTTCATGTCGGTTAGAACTTGTTTGATCCAAATGAGCTCACTAGCGGTTGAAGCCATGGCTCGATATTCTGCTTATGCGCTGGATCTTGCGGTCACAGACTGTTTTTTACTTTTCCAAGTTACTAGGTTTCCTCCTACAAAGGTGCAGAATCCTGAAGTTGATTTTCTGTCACAACTTCCTACTCAATCTGCATCAGAGAAACCAACAATACTATTAGTATTATTATTATTTTTCATCCAAATTCCTTGGCCAGGAGTGTCTTTAAGGTATCTGAGGATTCTATCAATAGCATCTAAGTGAGAGGTACGAGGAGCATGCATAAACTGGTTGACTGCGCTTACAGCATAAGTGATATCTGGCTTTGTGACAGTTAAGTAAATCAATTTTCCTACTAGGCGTTGATAGTGACCTATGTTGCTTAGCGGGTTACCATCTTCTAGATTGAGCTTAGTTTTTGTTTCCATGGGGGTATTTATAGGTTTGGCTCCTATTTTTCCAGTTTCCCTTAGTAAGTCAAGGACGTACTTTCTTTGGGACATAAATATGCCTTTATGTGATTTGGCTATTTCTATTCCAAGGAAGTAAGTCAGTTGACCGAGATCTTTAATATCAAATTCCCTTTTTAACTTCAGTTTTACTTCTTCAATCTCTTGGTTGTTGTTGCCTGTTATGATGATGTCATCAACATATACTAGAATAATAATGGTGCTCGTGTGGGTGTGCTTTACAAACATAGAGGAATCAGAAGAGCATTTATGAAAATTAATTTTTAGAAGAAAATGGCTTAGCTTGGCGTACCATGCTCTTGGAGATTGTTTCAATCCGTAGATTGCCTTTTTTAGCTTACATACCGGTGATCGGTAGTCTTATGTGGGAGGAGGAGTCATGTAAACTTCTTCTTCTAGAGAGCCTTGAAGGAAGGCATTTTTTACGTCCATTTGAAATAGGCTCCATCCTGAATTAGTGGCAACAGATAACAAAATACGGACTGTACTCATTTTTGCTACAGGAGCAAAGGTTTCCTGGTAGTCGACCCCATAGGTATGGGTGAATCCTTTTGCTACTAACCTAGCCTTAAATCTCTCTATGGTTCCATCATGCTTATATTTTACTTTATACACCCACTTACATCCTACGGGTTTTTTATTGGGTGGCAAGACAATAAGATCCCAGGTGTCATTTCGTTCTAGGGCCTGAAGTTCTTCCTCCATAGCCTTACACCAATGGGGGTTGGTGTTAGCTTCATAAAAGGAGGTAGGTTCGATATGCTTAGTGATACTTCCTAGATAAGCTTTATACTGATTTGATATGGTCTTATAAGTAACAAAATTTTGGATAGGATAGGATACCTCATGGGACACATAGTCCCTTAACCTGATAGGAGGTCTGATAGTTCGAGTGGATCTGCGTAAGGCAATTTCTTCTTGAGGCTCATTAGCAATATCTCCCCCTGAAGAAATTGCCGGAGAGTTGGAAACAAACTCCTCCTCCGGGTAAGTGTCCTGCGCTGAATTGTCAAAAAAGGAAATATTATATGGAAATAGACCTGTTCATGGGCCTGGGTACCCGCCTGGCCCGCCCAGGCCCGCACTCTTCGGGCCGGGCTTGAATAACAATTTTTATGTATAAGCCCGGCCCGACCCGAACTCATAAAAAGCCCGAACTTTTCGGGCTCGATTTCTATAAAACCCAAGCTGGCCCACCGTACCGATGTTTAGTTTAATTAGGAAAAAAAAAATGTCATACCTAGCATTTTAACTTGTGACCTTCAACTTATAATTAAGTACTATATACCACTTAACTACCTATTATTTTTGTCTATAATTTTATTATTATTAATAATATATTTAAATAAAACTAAACTCAAGCCCGACCAACCCGTCGGTAGGGCCGAGCTTTTTAAAAAAATTTGGGTTCGGGCTTGGGCTGAGAGATATTAAAAAATTCTCGGACTTGGGCGGACTCGTGCTTGTTCAAAATAAAGTCAAGCCCGGTCAGGCCCAGCCCAAGAGCAGGTCTAAATAGAAATAACAAATGATGAGGTGTAGGGGTGCTGACTGGATCATGGGGATAGTAGGGTTCATGTTCAGCAAAGGAAACATCCCGAGAGAAGTAGGTTTTGTGAGTGATGGGGTCATAACACTTATACCCCTTTTTTTCAGATGAGTAACCTAAGAATAGGGTTTTGACGGAGCTTCTATCGAGTTTATGTTGTCTTTTAATATGAACAAAGCTAGTACAATCGAAGATGCGGAGGTGACTAAGATCGATTTTGCGATTTTTGAGGATTTTAAGAGGACTGGGGTTTCTTAACTGGACACTAGGTAGACGATTGATGAGGTATGTGGCGGTTAGGAGGGCATCTGACCAAAAAATATTGGGTACGTTGTGTTGAAAAAGTAAAGTACGTGTGACTTCAAGGAGGTGCCTGTTTTTTCGTTCTGCAACTCCATTTTGTACGGGAGTATTCACACATGTAGTCTGATGGAGAATACCTGTGCTGGTAAAAAATTCAGAAAAGTTTTTGTTAACATATTCTGTGCCATTGTCAGAATGAAAAATTTTAATTTTGGCATTATATTGATTGTGAATAAAATTGAAGAAATTTTGAAAGCAGGTAAAGACTTCATTTTTTCCTTTTAATAAGTAAAGCCAAGTAGTGCGAGAATAATCATCAATAAATGTGACAAAATAGCAAAAATGAGTATAAGAAGTGACAGGGCCCGGGCCCCAAACATCAGAGTGAATTAATTCAAATAAGTTTTCAGAAGTACTGGAAGATAAAGGAAAGGGTAATCGTGTATGTTTGGAAAATTTGCAAATATCACAACATCAGAATTTTAATTTGGAAGGAAAAAGCTTGTTTAAAACTGGATCGGATGGATGGCCGAGCCGCCGATGCATCAGCATCCCTTAATCGACTGGGTTCGTCGATGCAAGACATTGTCTGATGGGGTCTTTAAGGTAGTAGAGTCCATTTTTACAGTATCCCTCACCAATCATCTTCCCTGTGATGCGATCCTGAAACATGACTGAACTCGGTGAAAAGATAACATTACAATTTAAATAACGCGTGATTTTGCCAACAGATAATAAATTTGATTTGAAATCAGGTAGTAATAAAATATCAGGAATAGTTTTATTAAGCAGAGTAGAGGTGCCACTGCCAGAAATCGGAGCCTGGCCACCATTGGCAACAATAACATGCTGAGATTCTATTGGGACAAAAGTGTGAAGCTTTGTAAGGTCCCATGTCATGTGATCGGTAGCTCCTGAATCAATAATCCAATCGTGAGAGTGAAAATGAGTAAAATGACTTTGAGAGTTAGAAATTGAACCTGACCCACGGGATTGCTGTTGATTGACGAGGAATTAGAGCTGAGAAATAAGCTGGGAGAGTTGCAAATTTTCTGCTGAGTCGGGTCGGGTCGGTTGGGAAAACTGGGTGGGATCCGAATTTGACCAACCAGGTGGATCGGGTCGGGCCGGGTCGGATCGAACCGGGTCGGGTTGAGTTAAGGTGGGCTGGGCTGAATTACTCTGGATGGGCCAATTGGCTGGGCTGAAGTCCGTGGGCTCGGGTTGCTTAAGCTTACCCGCTCCAAGCCACAGACCCGACCCGTGCGGCGTGAGCCCACAAATCGCTTTCTCCCTTTCTCTTCCTCCGCCTCGTTCGATCGCACATAACTCCCTCGATCTCTTCGGCCATGAGATGGGCGCAGGTTCGGGTGAAGATGCCAGCATCTGTCGTGGGTGTGACCCTGCCTTCGGCAGTGGTCGCACTTCGCAGGAGCAGCGCCCCCATATGCGCGGCCTATTGGTTCGAGTGTCGAGCAAGAAGGGCCCAATTTTCTGATCCTTTGGTAGAGTTGTTGTTCATAGTAGCGCGTCGGGTCTCTTCCTGCTGGATAAAGGCCATGACCGCGTCGATTTTTGGTAGGTTGTTTGAGAGAAGGATTTGAGATCGCAAACCTTCGTATCTGGAATCTAAACCCCCCAGGTACGTATAAACAAGGTCTTGTTCTTCCCTTCGCTGTAATTCTTCGGGGTTGTTTGTTTGGGGTAAGTAACTCTGCAATTCTTCCCATCTTGTTAAGACTTTTGTTGCATATTCTGATGAATTTTTGGTTCCTTGTGTGATTTGAGAGAGCTCTTGTTTGAGCCTGAAAATATGGATAAAATTATTTTGGTGCCCGTAGAGACCCTTCATCTTTTCCCAAATTGCTTGTGATGAATCCATTAAAATATAGAGTCGGGAAATTTTTGTTTCCATGGTGTTGGTGATCATTGACATGACCAGATGGTCAGTCGTTTGCCACTCCTCCATTTTTTCCGATTCTTCCTCTGTTGGATCCTCTGGATTTACTGGTCTTGGTTTCTTTTTACTTCCAGTGATGAAACCCAATTTCTTTCTGCCGCTGAGACCGATGTAAATAGACTTTGACCACTCAAAATAATTTTGGCTACCTCTTAGCACAATATTGGTGATTTTTGTGGTGTCATTGTGAGCCATTTTGAATATTTGATTCTGTGTTTAAGAGGGGGTAGATAATGACAGGTTAAACCTGCTCTGATACCATGTGAAATATATTTGTACAATGATGATTTCTTTACAGTATGAATTCTGAGTATTACAAATGAGTATGCTTTGTTATATACATGGTTGAGCTTTGTAACGGTCCTTAAGCTACCAGTTTAGCTCCTATGTCTATGTTAACGTTCATTTTTCTGATCTTGGATGGTTGAAGCGACCTTTCTTCCTTAAGGAAGAAAGGTTGCTCCTTTTCCCTTTCCTCGGGCTGTGATGAGTTGCACTGAGAGTCATGCACTCGAGGTCATGCTAGTCCCTTTACCCTTTGGTTCTTGTTTATTTGACTGGGTAACTCTTTCTTCTGTTGGTCTTTAACAACATTAAACCTGCAGGAATGGCTAACCCGATAGTCCAACTAACATTTGTCTGTACATAGACAATGAAGGTTGTAGATATCATCATGCCAAATGTGTAGGTACAGTAGTACCAATTGAAGAAACTATTGATGCCTCTCTTACCAGTTTCAGTATTTGGATTGAACTGATCAGCTCCAAAGGCAAGGTTACAAGGACGAATACCTCCAGCTCCAAGAACAAGAAGTCCTAACTTAAAATTTTATATACATGATGATCAAATAATTTTATTATTTTAATTTTTTTCTCATTAATAAATTATTAATTTAAAAATATATTTCTTCTCTGATCTAAACTCTTTCTTAATCAGTTGTTAATAGTAAGACTTTTTTAAAAACAAACATCAAATTTCATTGAATTCAAAAAAAAAAATTGTATTAAATTTAACATTTAATTTTATAATAAATTTTTTAAAAGTACATGTTGAACCAAAATAAAAATATTAATATTTACTAGATCTATTCATGAATTTGATATTTTTCCAACCCATTTAAATATATTTTTTGAATTTAGATATATATTTTTATCGCAATTCGAAATCGGATAATTTTAATTATTTTTTACAAAATCTTGAAAACATTATTTTTTAAAACACATTATTTTTATCGCAACAGTGATAGTGTTTATTACTATTATGGTGGCAACAAAGGCAATGATGGTGACGATGTTATTGTGGCAGCAACGGTTCCTATGAATTTTTTTTTGAGAAAAGTATCATAATAGTTCATTATTAATTATGTATAATTTTCAAAAAAGAAATCATTAAAAGAATATGTAATTAAAAAAATCTTTTATACTTTCTTAATTATTTTAATATGTTTATTTTCAGTGTGAAGTACACGCACTTTTCTTAGTTTTAATTTGGACTGATTTGGTCCTAAAATAAAAATTATGGATTTATTTATTAGAAAAGTTGAAATTATACTTCTTTAACCCACAGTACAAGTTCGGAGGATATTTAACCATTTGTCCTTTTATTTTCTTATTTTTTAAAATATGCATGTCACAATTATTAAATTTCTATGTAAAATAACCAAAATATGAGAAGAATCTTTACTTTGAAACAAAAATCATGGACCCAAGTGTTACAATTAGCAAGTAATTATTTATCTAAGAGATTGAAAGGTTACCGATTTGTCTGGGAAGAAATTGAAGGATGTAGATAAAAAGGAAGATTGACGGTAGCTAGGTCTCAAATGATTGTATTTTGGCCATTGATTAATGTATGTAGGCCACATGGGATTGATTCTTGATTACGAGAATTGCATTTATTGCAGACAAAAATTATAATTGGACCCTAAAGTTGTACGTTTTTAGATTTAGACCTTTCATGTTTAAATCGGTGTAATTAATCCTCTAACTATTAGCATTGGTATAACGAGGCTCCTTGTTAAACAGTCCTTAGAGTGTGAACTGGTTACTTTTGAATTAAAGTAGTGACAAAAGGGGGAAATAGCTCAGTCGGTTAGAGTGTTAGTCTGTCACGTTAGAAGTCGCAAGTTTGCTCTAGTCTAGATAAATGAACTGAAACACAATGAGACATGATAATGAGGAAAATAGTCTCATTTACACTATTAAATTTATTAATTAGTAATATTTTTTGTACTTATAGATATAGGATTTGGAATTTTAAGTTTAGGGTTAGGGTTGTTGCTTTTAATTAGTTTGGAGAAAAAACACTTTCTCTTTCAAATTGAGAATCTGTCATAAAGAAAAAAAAAAAACAAAGTCAAACTCATAATACATATTTAGGAGGAGGAAGTAGTTTTGAGGATCTTTTAAGCTTTGAAGTATACATGTGGAACTCGATTGAAATTAATTGTGGCGAGAACAAAGAATAATAAGGAGATAAATTTTTTTAAATTGTCTCCGTTAGATTGTAAATGGGTTTGAAGTAAAGAATGATTTGAGTTTTTTCCTTTTATAATTGCATGAGATTTTTTAATTAGGAATTTAGTTTGTCATTAGATTTCATTACATTGAGAACATAACAAAATAAAACAATATATATCATATATAGAATCAGCAATTCACGTGATGATGCATAGAAACTATTGTTCACACAATGATATATAGAAAACTACTATTTATGTGCTAACAATTGTTTAACTAGAGCCTCATCACACCAGCTCTAATAGATGAAAAATCTATTTACATCAATTTAAACATGAGGGTCCTAAATAAAAAAAGTAAAAATTCAGGATCCCAATTGTAGTTTTTGTCTTTATTATATATATATACTCATTGATCATTATGTAATATTAAAATTAATAGGTTTTCGGTTAGAAGGCCTAAGTCATAAATTTGTGTCTTTTTTCTTTTAATGAATGTTAAAAAATAAAATTTAAATACTGAAATAATAAATATAACAAAAAATAAAATAATCTTAATCTTCTATATTACTAATTTTAGAAATCCATTACCAAATGCTTTACATCTAAGCTGGTTTAAACTAGTGTGAGATATTAAAAAAGATAAGTTTAGATTTTTGTTATATTAGTAATTTTTAAAATTTTATAAACATTTTTCATTAAATTTATTCTTAGACCTATATTAATTAATTTATTTTTTAAAGACAACTTATAATACTTAATTTCTTTTTTCCGAAAAAAAAAGAAGCCAATATCACCAACCGCAATTCCAAACAGTCAATTTCAACCATATGTCACAAATCCAACAAAACATATTACGAAATTAGACTATATTTAATTCTCTGGTGACTCTAGCATGCAATGGGGATGTAGCTCAGATGGTAGAGCGCTCGCTTAGCATGCGAGAGGTACGGGGATCGATACCCCGCATCTCCATCTGTTAACATATTTTTGTTTTGTTAATGATTTATGATTTTATATACATCAAATAATTTCTGTACTTTTCTTTTTCTCTCTATATCTGTCTTTGATAAATCTACCGTTCACCACAATACCTTAACTATTACCATCATTAAGTAATTATCACTGTCTGTTTTTTTTTTCTTCAATTTCTATTAGAAATAAAAAAATCTCCAATAATCTGCCACCGATTTCTTTCTCCTCCTTTTTTAAGTCCTAATGTCTAAGCACCAATCATCACTAGAATTGCCATTTTAATACTTGCTCCACTCTTTGTTATTTAATTCTTAATGTAGAAGATGAATATTTAAGGAGTAAATGTAATAATTAAAAAGATCGCATATGAAATGCACACCAACCTTAATCGTGGAAATATATGGACTTAACTGTAGTTTTAGTCAAAGGTCGTGAATCTATTGAGTTGGAAAAGTCACGTTTGCTTTTCTTTCTTTTCCCTCTATTTTCATTTTAATTTTAAACAATTAGTTGCATTTCGAGTTTAGTTTATTTAATATAGTAAATTTGAATGCCATCTTAATATATATATTTTTCGAAATTCTAATTTCCAGCAAATATATACACTGCAAAAGAACAATATGTATATGAATATTTTATATTTTAACATTAAATGATTGAATGTATATAGATCATTTGTCAGTTAGAGGGACAACCACCTAGACTTGACAAAATATTTTTGTTTTTGAGATGCTAAGGACACTAAATTTCTTAGGAATAAATAGTTGTATTCATATAATTGAATAATTTAAGCTTATGGAATTAAAAAATAAAAAAGAACTTAAGCTTATGAGAAATGAGTGAAGACATAGAATTGAATAACTTAAGCTTATGGAATAAAAAAAAAACGAACTTAAGCTTATGAGAAATGAGTTAAAACAATCACATGCCTTTAATTTACTAAGACTGATAGTACATACAAATATATAAACACACCATACCAAGCAACAATTTTATTCCAGTACTCATGTCTTGCCATGAGCACATGATCATCACACACATCTTTCTCTCCTAAAGTTAACTATACATTTTCTAAAGGACTGGCGCCATACTTGTTATTCTTGTCACCCGTCAGTCGTCCACTGGAAGAAAGATGCGAAATCTCTATGCTTTCGACATTGCAACAAACCCTAAAATCACTATTCTGGCCATCGCTGTAACACACGAAATAGACATAGAAGAGAAAGAGACTGCAGATTATTGCAACTCCATACATGAGCGAAACAACAGACATACTCATGAATGTCGAAAACTGGTATCCAAACCCAAATAGAACTGCTGATGTTAAGCTCCATATAGCTACTTTCAAGAATTCTTTCTTGCAATGATATTCGCCATTGCGAGGCAGTTGATTATAAGTGGTTATGCAGAAGTCCAGCACAAAATAACCTAAGTAGACAAAAATGATAAAGACTACCATTTGTGTATCGTTGTTGATATATGCACGGTAAGTTGTAGTTATGCTGTTAAATGTCAGGAAAAAGTAGGCGACGCAATGTGCATAATTGGCATTTTCTAGAAAATTGCCTGAACAGTTGCTCCAATGGCAACTTGGGTTTATTCCGCCAGTGTGTTTTGTGGACATTCTTGCAACCTAGAGCAAGTTTTCTGACTGGTGATGGTGGTGGTGAAACCAAGAGTAGCTGCTGGATTAGTTTGGAAGTATTTCTTACTGTGGATGTCTTAGCCTGCAAATACATGAGGCTTCAACTACGATTTTTATAAGTGGATAGCTTATGACAGTTATATATTCCATCCAGGAAACTACTTGGAATTTCCGAAACATATGTTACAATGTTCCAAAATAATGAAAAGTTAAGAAAAAGACTTCTTGATGGACATGATTTTCCCAATTCCATACATCTTCGTATCACTAACCAAGAAAAGGGGGTTGCATTGATTCCATTTTCTTAAGTTCTTTTTTTCTTTCTACATGCGAATGAATCTGCTTAGGAACTTCCCAGGAAATGGATGTGTAATCTGTTTTCTTTTAGAAAAAGTGGGCAATCAAGAAAGTTTGTGCCATTACCCTTATGTGGACTTTGAAGGACAATAAATATAGCTCTATGTTTCTTGGAAAATTAGATGAAAAATTTCTTAGAAAATCCTTGCTCAGACCATGATTCATGATAGCGAGAATTTCTCTTTTCAATTGGGAAAAGCTATTTCTGTGAACGGCACGGGAAATATAAGGAACTTTTGATTTAATGGATACGCAATGGGCCCGAGTTTTTGAAAGATTTGGTGTCTATGGTCATGAGGTTTGTTCTTTATTCTTAACCTGACCCATGGGCTTTAATGCAAATGCAAAATTTGCGTTAATATATGTTTGGAACTGAATTCTTTTTGTTCTCTCTTTTTGTTTGAGGGAGGAACTGAATAAACAAGCAAGTAAAAAATTACAAAATGAGTTATATTATTTACAAAAAGTATATTATCTCTTTTATTTTTATTTTTTTGCAAAATAAACACAGATACATCGTAAGGATTCGATTGCAAAAGTCTTGAAATTGTAATAACTTTTACTTGGACTAAGATCAACAAGACTTATTCCAAGAATTAGAAGAAAGAAAAATGAGAAACAATTGATATAAGAATTATCTTTAAGAAATTAGGCTTAAAGCTTATGTTTATAAAGGGTTCTGATATCCCTTTTGAAGGCAGTTTTTAGGGGAAAAATGGTCAGAGGCCAGCAGGAAGAAGCTCCCGTCTCCGTCTTTCCTGTCCCTCGTCTTGCAGATGGTGCTTTCTTGCGTTATTTTTAGGGCTTCCTATTCGTTTAGGCACAACATCAACATGCTTTGCGATGGACGCTTCACTTTGCTATTGGGTTAGGCAAATGTTGGTTGCCTGTCATAATCTAATTTTTCTTTTGATAATATATATATATATATATATATATATTACCTCTCCAATGGAAAAAATGGATTGACCAACCCACCTCTATAATATCCTGCATCTAGAAAGGTATTATTTGGTACAGAGAGACTTTCAGGCAGAACTTGGGCTAGACTTTTGTTGGGCAATGGTAAGCTGATTCGCTTCTGGGATGATGTTTGGCCGTGCCACTCTCCTCAGAGATGCATGCCATAATTTATATCAATTCACAAGGTTCTCATAACCTCAAAGTGATAGACTACATTCAATATGAAGGAGAAAAAAGGATTTCTCTCCCTATTTAAAATATGTAAAGTAAAATCTTAATCGATCAGAAAATATTTTAAAAAAAATTTTAATATAATTATATATTTAAAAATTTAAACTCAAAATTGTAATTAAATTTTAAAAAAAAGTATTATCATTTCATTGACTTTAAAGGCTTTACTACTATAGTAATAAAATAAAAAATAATATAAAATTCATATATTAATTAATATTGCCAAATAATTTTATTATTAAGAGATGTATAAATTTTCTTTTTAAATTTATAAATTTAATCATCTATTAATTTAATTTAGTAAAATATAAAGAAGAAATTGTAGCAAAAACGAAAAAAAGATATCTACAAGAATTTCTATTCTAAATCAGATGAAACATAAGTAACACGAAAACATAGAGGTTCAGAACCTTTAAAAAAAAAATTAGGGCTGTTATCAATAAGCAGTAATCAATGCATCGGTGGAATAACAGTACTACCAATCAAACCTTCTTGGATACACGGAACGATCACACGAATCGAATTGCTATATTCGGCGTTTCGGATCTACAAGGCAAGCCAAAAACAAAACCCTAAACCCTTCCATTTTTCACATTCGAAATTTAAGAACAACATTCCACTCCTTTCTTTTCCTAATTCCCATTATAATTAAACATTTCTCTCAATATTCAAAACAACGACATGGCTTACGGTGGTGCAGCCATGACAGCAGCCTCAACGATGAAGCAAGTAAAATTAGAGAGAGAGAGTGAGCTAAGAATCGAAGTAGCCAACGATACGCCGCTTCGCCTGAGACTACTAAACGGCACTGCTGAGATTTTTGGTACAGAGTTACCTCCTGAAATGTGGCTTACTTTTCCTCCTCGTTTAAAATTCGCTGTAATTTTCTTCTCCATTCCCAATTTGCTTTCCTCATTAAAAAAATAAAAATAAACGAATCGATCAACTTGAACATAGCTCAAAGTTAGCATCTTTTATGTGTTTCTTTGGTAGGTGTTTACGTGGTATGGAGCTACAATTGAGATGGATGGTACTACTGAAACTGATTATACTGCAGATGAGGTATTTATTTATTTCTTATTGACTGATTGATTACTGTTTATTATATATTAGTTTTTTTGGATGCATTATTGAAATCGAGTTTGCTAATTGGTTTTTGCAGACTCCTATGGTTAGTTATGTAAATGTCCATGCTGTTTTGGAAGGACGAAGAAATCGCGCTAAAGCCTCCTCCTCTGACTCTTCTCAAGTATGAGTTTATTGACCTACATTGCATTTTAGTGTGTGTTGAATGTGTCTGCTAAAGCTACAAGTATTTTACTTTTGGATTTAGGTTCTCAGGTTTCCTTGTTTCTTCAGTTATAGGCGTGACACTTCTGGATAGTTTTTGGACATATTCTGTGTTTAAGTTTAAAAGTTCAAACGTCTACCTCTATTCTTACAAGCATTTTCTTATTCCTATTTTAATGGATAGCAGTCATTGTCGCGCCCAGATGAGCTGATTTAACATTTTGGCCATTTAAAAATATTTGCTGCTTTAGGTATTGATATATCATCTAATACTGCTAGTGCTAGAGAATTGACTCATTCTAATGTCTGGATCATCAGAATGGTCATAAACAGCAATGGTTTGACATATGCCTATCAAATAGATATACTAGTTCCTACACAACTGCATCTGCGTTCTTTCAGAAGATGTGCAATGGACCCCAATATTTTACTCATTTGATAAAATACTTTATAGCTTAATAGCTGAATGTTCAGCACATCTAGACTCATTTTTTCTGCATTTTCTACTCAAGCTTATTATGTCTGCACATTAATTCATTTCTGAACTCATGAGCTGCTTATGTGCCTTTGTGGTATTTCAGGGTCCTAGGGTGATTGTTGTGGGACCTACAGATTCTGGGAAGAGCACCTTGTCCCGGATGCTTGTCAGTTGGGCAGCTAAACAAGGTTGGAAACCTACATTTTTGGACTTGGATATTGGCCAAGGATCAATAACATGTCCTGGATGCATTGCTGCCACCCCTATTGAGTTGCCCATTGATCCAGTGGAAGGCATTTCGCTTGAAATGCCACTTGTTTACTTCTATGGGCACACAACGCCCAGGTTATTAATTTGCATTCTTAGTTTCTCTTTTTCTTCTGTTATTTCTCATAGTTTATGCAATCCATTATTGGGCAACTTAGCACAATATTATACTCTTTTATTCAGCTAAGATGTCTTGTCACCAAATTCGATAATTTTATTTATTGTTGATCTCTTTTCTCAGCCAAAATGTGGAGTTGTATAAAGCACTTGTAAAGGAGCTTGCTCAAATATTGGAGAGACAGTTTACTGGAAATGCAGAATCTCGCGCTGCAGGCATGGTGATCAACACCATGGGTTGGATTGAAGGTGTGGGTTATGAGGTAACTGTGTTTTGGAGGTCCTATATAATGGATGATGGTGCATCAACATAGGCATATATGTTGTAATTACTTCTGACCTATTGCTTAACAACCTTTCATGTCTTGTGTCTTATTTCAGCTGATTCTCCATGCAATTGATACATTTAGTGCCAACGTTGTCTTGGTTTTAGGCCAGGTATTACTTTTTCAAACATTATTTGAGTGCAAGTCCCTGGCCTACTGTTCTCTTTATTTTCTCTTCATGTTTGTATATTAGCTTGCAAGGTCGTGATTGGTTTTGATTAGCCTATACTTACTGGAGTTAAAATTGAGAAGTTATGCATGTTGTTATTATGTGTCTCATGTATTTAAGAAAATTAGTTGTACTTGAAAGTCTATATGTGATAAAATATATTAGTAAATGCCTTTTCTCTCTTCATTTTGCTTGCACTTTATCTTGTTAGTTAAATCTGCAACAGTTTTCTAATGCTTTCTCAGTTCTCATATGTTGGTTTGGTGAACAACACCTAGTGCATCTTTATAACTTTGTTTGCTTTGAATTTTATATAGACTTTTCACTGGAAGCGCCACTCCCTCAATGAACCATGTTTTCTCTCATAATGGAACTGCTCATTATACTCTGCGCTACCCTTCCAATCTTTGCTTCTATAAGAAATTTGTCTTGCAGGTATTTAAGCAACAGTACTTGGCCTAACCCAGTAAATATCAGAACAGATGAACACCTTAGGACACAAATTGTTACAAACAGAAATGGAGAAATATTGTCAACTCCCAGATTCCAAATGAACAAATTCAAACTTGAAAAAAATCTTTTCTACATTGAAGCTATTCTTATGCTATGTTGCAGAGTAATATGTGATTATTTTTTGCTAGTACTTCTTGATAGCAACTCTCCTTTTTTATTCTCTTTTTTGGTGGGGTGGGCACTGATGGAATGAGCAATGTCTATTATGTGTGGATTGTTATTACTGTACACAATTTTCTACTTCAAGTCTCACTTCTGTTCTCCTATCATATTGAATTTTCTGGAAGTTATATTTTTGAATTCTTGCAGGAAAAGCTCTTTAGCATGCTTAGGGATGTGTTAAGGAGCAAGCCCAATGTAGATGTTGTGAAACTTCAGAAGTCAGGTGGTGTTGTATCCAGGAGCTCAAAAGTCCGCCAAAAGAGTAGGAGTTATAGGATCAGGGTAAATGCAATTTTATACTAAATGGGTTTCACAATTTCTATTGGTTTAACCTTTATTTCTTCGACAACTACATATGGAGAGTTTAAATTTTTATGCATAAATTTCCTATTTAATAGAAAGAGAACTTTATGACTATAAGGGAAGTTTCCTAATTTGGGTAATGACTTAGCTTCATGTAAATTATGTGTTGGCCTATTATGAAAAGTTGAGATCTTTTTATCTTGTTTGGAGGGGAGAGCGGTGGAGTCTTCTATTTGGTATCTGGTCCTAGTTCATAGTCCTATACTTGCTTTTAGAAGTTTCTTCTTTTTGTCCTTTTTCCTTGTAATAACAAGGTTAAAACATGCGGCTTTCTCTCAGGAATATTTCTATGGCATTTCTAATGATCTCTCTCCGCATTCAAATGTTGCAAATTTTAGTGATTTGTCTGTCTATCGGATTGGCGGTGGGCCACAAGCCCCCAGATCAGCTCTGCCAATTGGTGCTGACCCTGTTGCTGATCCTCTTAGAGTTGCAGCAGTGAATATTGATCGAGATTTGCTCCATGTTGTTCTTGCTGTTTCATATGCTCAAGACCCTGACAAAATTGTTTCAAGGTACTTCTTCCACATTTAAACCGTAAATATCATGTGGATTTAACATTATGATTTCAGAATGTATGGTCTCGTGTCAGCCTGTTTTCATGAATTTGTATTGCAACAGGCAACCCAAATAACATATGAACATAAATCTGACTTTTGGACCTTGATTTTTTTTTCTCCTCTTAATACCTCCTGCATACTTGTCCCATCTATTTAATGCTGTGTATGTCACCATGAATTTATAAAATTGCTTAATGACCTCACCAAAATCTCAGGCATGTCACATGTGCACGTCCTTTTGATCATGGAAGTATGTTTGATTTAGGTGAATTGGGCATCTCCAAAAAAAGCACTAAATTTCCACTGTTTGACTAATAAAAACTCCTTATCCGGTTTTTTGGTTCAGTAATGTCGCTGGGTTCATCTATATCACAGACATCGACCTTCAGAGGTTAGGTTTTCTAGTTTTCATACTTTACTAGAGGAATCGTTGTCGGTGCCTGATTTAGCTCAATTCTAACTTCTAACTAAATCAACTTTTGCAGGAGGAAAATAACATATCTTACACCGACAGCAGGGAAGCTCCCAAGTAATAATTTGATCATGGGAACTTTGACATGGCTTGAAACTTGATGCACATTACAGAATTAAGTTTTATATTGCATGACTAGATTTTGTTGCCGGCCCTTGTTCTCCAACTGTATGTTAGTTTTACTAATTTATATATGGATGGCAGTTTTAGATAGTTTACTCATCTTTCATAAACATTTTATCTTTGTATAAAGCACTCTTATCATCTACTAGTGAAAATGTACCGTTGTGGTTCACTGGAGAAAAATTACTCCTTGAAGCTTAAATCAGGATAAATCTGGGGATTACTCTAGAGTAGAGTGGACATGCTTTAAACTTTTTGTTCTTTTTTTTCCTGTTTTAAATATTATTATTTGTTTTTTATACACATTTTTGAAAGGGAAAAGGCTATTGGGGATTGAGCCCCTACTAGCCTAACTCGATGGTAACGTGCTAGAAACCTGAAGACCAATCTTTTTATTCATTGATAAGATTTATAGATGCGGACTAAAACCTTATTTAATAATGGAATTCCGATACCAACAATAGGATTCTTAATTAATAATTTTTCTCAAACAATGCATAGGGTAATGGCTACTTTTTTCTATGAACGTTAATCTACAACTCTATTTTTTAAAGTGAACGTTTTCTTAATGATTGTGTTTCGCATCTAATTTATATATATATATATTATAAAGAGTCATTAAAAATCTTAAAATATATAAAGAGAAAATCTAAAAATACATAATATTAACTAATAAATTAATGGTAAATGTGCAATTATTATAATTATAAATTTGGTATAAAATATTGAGATAACCATTTGCACAATTGGCATAAGAAACATGAATTTCTCTAAAAATACTTAATACAAGTAATTAATTAAGTAAAATAATTTAAGAAATTCTTATGACTACCATTTGTTGTTTATTGAGATAACCAATCAGTGTTCATATGATGTCTGTTGGGATTGGTCATATAAGACTCACAAAATGTGTACATCATTGGTCTAACGTTAGAAGGATATCACACAAATGCACATTTCTATTGAAAGATCAATTAGGGTAAAATATATATATATATATATAGTCTCCTTCATATTGCCCCACTGGTGGACTCAAAAATGTTTTTATATACAAAAATCCGCACAGATAATTTTACCGATCATTTTCTTGTTATTACAAATGCTTCTTTAGTTTTTTTTTTTTAATATTGTATTTTTTATTTTGCGAATATTGTTTAAAAGAAAATCATCCACCTCAAAAAATCAAAAGTAGTATATAAAAAATATCAAGAATATATTTAAATGGTTTTTTTATTTTGGTGCGGAAGTAATGGAGGTGAATTTAAAAGGGGAGCGTGACAAGAAATTAAAGGTGGAAAAATATAAGGAAAAATGAATTGATAAGAACAATAATTGTATGAGAAGACTAGAAAATAAAAAGAAAAGAAAAGAATTGCGGCTAGATAACAGATGATAAGGACACTGAGGAGGGAAATGATGAGAAAGAAGATAAGAAAATAAGGCACACATTAGGAAATGGTTGAGAGGCCAAATAATAGGCAGCAAAAATAGTGGAACTTGGAAAGAAATATTGCCCCACTATTACTTTCTCCCTTGGAATTCTCAACTCTTTTCGATAATGATGTTTAACTCACATTTTCTTTTTTTCTTTTTTTTCTCAACATATAATAACATAAAATAAATATATTTTATTCTATGCCAACCAATGCCCTAACGTTAATTCCTTATAATAAAAATGAAAGAAATTTTAAGCTTTAATTTTTTCATTATTTATTGATATTAGTAAAAGTATTACTAAATTCAGTAGTTTATGTGTTACTATTATAGTGATTATAGAAAAATATTCTTTTCCTTTATTGTGCAATATATAAGGTTATGATGAATAAAAAAAAAACATATTATTTAATTTAATATTTCTGATCCCTTAAAACCATAACAAGAATTTAGAAAAAATATAAATCCAATTATCATAATTTAGTTTTCCTTTTTTCTTAGACTTATTTTTTTCGTCAAGAGAAAATCTTTTGCAGACTTGTTTTCCAGGAAATAAGGTTCTAAACTTATATCACCCTATCTAATTTTAATTCTACTTTTGTACGTGGATAATAAATTTATTTAAAAACTCTGTTACAAGGTCATAAGCTAAAATATATAATCATATATATATAATGATACTAGATAATTTTAAATATTTATCATCTATAATGTTACTAGATAATTTCTGTTTATTATTTATCCTAAAAATAAAGATTGGTCTGCCTGAGTTTCTGGAAAATAATGAGATATTCATGTATTCATATGCTTATAATAGAAAAAATAAATAAAATCACTGCATGAAAGAATTGTGCACCAAATGAAATAATATATTATAAAAGAAGAAGGTGGAAGTGATAAAGAGTGTTAATTAGTTGATGCATTATTTTGGTCAAGTTGGGCAATGTGGCATAAATTGAATGGTACCAACACATTCATTAATAAACATTTAGACAAGTTCTTTATTTTGCTTAATCCATTATTAAAAATAATTATTTTTTAACAAATAATGTTATATGTAATATATTCATCTATGTATTTTTTTTAATCATATGATTTCTCGTCCGGAATATGCCAATGTTACTGTTAAGACCAATCTCTCTGTCTAAGTTGCCCGAACTGCCCTTTTCCCCTGTTTCAAACTGCCCAAACTGCCCATTGTTGAACACTTTCCCTCTTTCTCAAGCACCTCTCTTTCTCTCTCTCTCTCTCTCTCTCTCTCTCAAACCTCCTTTTGACTAAAAACTTCACAACACAACTGGGTATCACTGGTTCTCACTTGTGATCCATTTCTCTGTTTCTGATAGGTTTCGAATGACTTAAAAGTCTTATTCTTTGAAATGGGTTCTCTTTATTTTAATTAGTTTTTAAGCTTACAAGTTTTGTTCTTTTTCTTTTGGTTTTGTTTGGGAAGATGGGTCTGGGTCCTGATTCTTTAAAGGTAAAGAATTTGGAAGATAAATCAAAGAAGAAGAAGAATAAGAAAGATGAGGAGGAGAAGGAGATTGGTTGTTGGCCTAAATTACGGTTGATAGGAGGATGCATGCCTTCAAGATCAAAAGTTGATAACTCTCTTAGTGGCACTACTGCTCAGTATGGTAATAATCTCAATTTTTTTCTCTTTTCTTTTTGATTTTTTGGTGGTCAACTTATGTTTAATTAAGAATAGTATGTTTTAGGTGTGAAGTTAGTTTTGCTACTTTAATGTTATTGTAGTTTGGTTCTACTAAATCAGGTAAAGAGAAGCCATATGTTCTTTGAATTTTAAGGACTGATTATATAGTAACAACTTTTATTCCATCATCTAGGGCCCAATTTCCTTGGAATTTACCATGTTGATGATTTTTAACACTTCTTTTCTCCTTTCACTTGAAAAAAAAAAAAGGAATTCTTGTTGTTGATGTTATTTTATGGTGAAGTAGCAAATTTGATTTCTTAGGATCAAGGATGAGGGAAGCCTTGTCATGCATGTGGTAAGCTGGGATCACCGTAAAACTTAATACTGTTTCTTTGTTTCAGAAGTGAGACCATACAGGGAAAAGTGAGACATAAATGTTCTAAAACTTGTCTCATTTTATATCAAAGAGTTTATTGAAAGCTTTTTCAATATGGTGGAGCCTCAATTAAGATTATGTTGGTTTAAATGGTAATTTGTCGTACTAGAGCATGTATGATTAAACAGCCCCAGATGATCATTTTCTATATCATCTATGGAGTAGCTCCTAGATAGCAACTACCTTGTCTTTTTGTCACTAAACTTGCTTGTATTTAACAAATTGGTAAACTGAAGCAAGAGCTGCATCTGCACAAATGTAAAAATTATAGCAATTTGAATAGCAACATTTATGATTTCCATATTGCTTTGGTCTTCAGTGGAAAGTAAATCTACTGAGGAGAAGAGCAAAGACCAACCAGTTGTTCCAGTAATATCCTCTACAACCACTAGTAATGGAGAAAGTGCCTCATCTACTCCAAAATTCAGCGAAGAACTGAAGCTTGCTTCGCAGCTACGGATATTCACATTCAATGACCTTAAATTGGCAACTAGGAATTTCAGGCCTGAGAGTCTTCTTGGGGAGGGTGGTTTTGGTTGTGTCTTCAAAGGTTGGATAGAGGAGAATGGAACTGCTCCAGTGAAACCTGGCACAGGGCTTACTGTTGCTGTGAAAACACTCAACCACGATGGACTTCAGGGTCATAAGGAGTGGCTTGTGCGGACCCTTTCTTTCTTTTTTCTTTTACCTGTTTCTTCTTCTTTCAATGCTAGGTTATGATTTTTTTTTTCCCTTATTGTTAGGACTTTAATGTTTTTCACAATTTTTCAGGCTGAAGTTAGTTTTCTGGGAAATCTTCTGCATCCCAATTTGGTTAAATTGATTGGTTATTGTATTGAAGATGATCAGAGGTTGCTCGTATATGAGTTTATGCCAAGAGGAAGCTTGGAGAATCACCTTTTCAGAAGTATGTAATTCAACAAATTAACAGACCCAAATTTCTTTTATTTATTTTATACATGTATCTTGATCAGACTTATAATGTGGAAAATTGGTCTTTAATTCGTGGGATGTAATCAATGTGTAATTATGTACTTTTGGGATCCTTCAAGCGACTTGAGTGTTAGGTTGGGGTATTAGGGCGCCATGTTCTTCCATTGGCTTAAGACAGATTCTTTATGTCATATAAGAATGTTCATTTATGAACTGATAAATGGAAAATGTTGTGTCCATGCACTTGCAATTGTTTTGGAAATATTTAGTCATCAGATTTTTATCCCACCCTGTTTGCTTAAGAAAAACTGATATTTATGACATAATAGATATTGTTTTATTGGGACAAGAGGGGATGTCAAATTCATAAAGTTATAAGCTTAGTTTTTCTAAAGGACACTAAGATTGCCGCTCGACATTTGATGTGGTGTTTTGAGGGCGACTCCATGTGTCATCCTTGGGACTTGTAACTTATAGAACTAAAGATATTGGTCTGCATGATATGTCAGCAATCAGCAAAAACTAAAATATTTATATCTGGAATTGATAAGGAGAGAGGTACTTTTGTATCTTTATTCCCCAATACCATATGCTTAACCAAATGCATCTATGAGTTTGGCTGCTGCAGTACTGCTTAGGGGCTTGTTGTATCTTTCCTTTTCTATTTTCTTTTTTCAATAATCAACCAGCAGCCATATGAGTGTAGATTGTTTATTGCATCCTGGGTATAGAGGTCCTTGCAGATCTGGTTTAGCTATCTTAGTTTGTAAATCATTGATTTAATTTTTGGAAAAAGGTTTAACTATTTCTATGAATTTACTATTTGTTTGTCCAGCTGTTGAGATAGCTGTACTTCTCTTTTTCTTTTTCGTATAATTTAGAAGTTGATTGTGCTCATCATAGGGAAATAAAGTGCTTCATTTGATTTGTCCATTTAGGATTTGCCAAAGAGACTTGCATGTTCTTATTCTAATTCTCAATTAGAATAAGAATTAGTGTACCAGAGAGTTTGTTTAAGATTGTCAAGGGACAGTTTATTAGCATGCCTTCTTGTTTTGGCTAAACATTCAGGTTGCTCAAGCATCTCTTTCCTTTGAAATGGTTTCGTAACTTCTTATTCTAGAGTAGATTTTGAAAAGTGAGGAATAATATAGAATAATATAGCTTCATGGAAATTAGTCTTCTTTCTCTACTTTCTCTTTTTCTATTTTTTTTCCTGTGGTGGTGGGGGGAGATATTGGCCACTAATTCCTGTGTCAACATGATCCCTGCATAAGAATTAATTGCAGAGCTGAGAGTGGATTCATTTGCAGCATTTTGCTCCAACTGTAAGTACCATCATGTAATTGGATTGGATACAGTTCTATGTGGCCCCCCTTTAGAGTCTTATCATATATTCATATTTTCTTCCATTTTAGTATTTTACATTCTCTTTACTTTTGGTCTTCTCACACAAACCAGTTTATATATTAAATATATGCATCTCCATGATTGATGTTTAATGTTCTCTGGTAACAACCATTTCATATGCAGAAGGGTCCTTGCCTCTTCCATGGTCTATTAGAATGAAGATTGCACTTGGTGCCGCAAAGGGTCTTGCCTTTCTTCATGAAGAGGCTGAAAGATCAGTGATATATCGTGATTTTAAAACATCAAATATCTTATTAGATGCGGTATGTGGCTGACACATGCATCAGTAATAATTTTTTTTCCCAATATCATGCTCTTTTTTATCTTTTTATTAATATTTTTAATTTCCCTTCGAAATCTGAGAGAATGACATTACCATTATAGGATTACAATGCCAAACTCTCTGATTTTGGACTGGCCAAAGATGGTCCTGAGAGTGGTAAAACTCACGTATCTACTCGAGTAATGGGAACATATGGCTATGCTGCTCCAGAGTATGTGATGACTGGTGCGTGATTTTAATTTCCTTTTCATTATTTTTATGAAGATGCATACTTTGGATGAATTGTTAGAAGTGCTGTTTGATTTCTGAATTCCTGTGCCACCCTGGATGATAAGGGAAACTATCAAATGGTGGTTTAGAAGTGTTAATGATATTATATTGCAGCATATTGTTTGCCACTTGTTCATTAATGGGACCATTAGCATGGTGGGACTCACTATCATCTCTTCTGTTTGTCTTTTCTGACCAAGTGGCAATGACTTCATTATATTCAAAAAAGGCAATAGTTAATGTTTTACAAAATGCTTGCTTCAAAACCATTTGAGCGAGGTATCTGCAAAGCCAGAATGTCAAATAAGTTGGCTTTCAACACAACCATCAACTCTTGTATTTTACAAGTTTGCTCGAATCCTCAAACGTTTAGCTTAGGCGGCCTGTTATGCATCCATGAAGTTGCCCCTTCTTTTGAGGCTGGAGGTGATTATACAAATATTTTATGTGTGTAATAGATGGAATCCTCATACTACCTTGCATTAGTGGTTGATTGGCATATCATTTATTTAAAAGTTGACTGCCATCTTTCCTTGATACTATTTTGTTCTTCTGTTTTTTGTTTTTCAAGTCGGGCTATTGGTCTTAAAGCAAGAATGCTTGTTTATGGAATAAAATTTGTATATCTTATATTGAAGGAGCTAGTTATTCCAGGGAGAAAATCAAATGTACTTAGTTGGATAATTAACATGCCGAAATATGTTGTTTAGTGATCTATTGTGCTACATAAATTTCACTGTTGTTATTGCAACCAGTAACGTTTTGAGTTTCAAATTAAAGTAGCATCTATTTTGATACAAGTACTGTGTTCAGTAGAATTCCTTGATTTAGAAGTTGTGGATGCATTGTTTTTCTCATTATCTGATGTTATGCTGCTCGTTCCATATTGGCTTAGGACATTTGACCTCAAAGAGTGATGTCTATAGTTTTGGAGTAGTTTTGCTTGAAATGTTGACTGGCCGAAGATCCATGGACAAGAACCGGCCAAATGGGGAGCACAACCTTGTAGAATGGGCAAGACCGCATTTTGGAGATAGGAGAAGATTCTACCGGTTATTAGACCCTCGTCTCGAAGGCCACTTTTCAATCAAAGGTGCTCAGAAAGCTATACAGTTGGCTTCCCAGTGTCTTAGCCGGGACCCCAAAGCCAGACCCCGAATGAGTGAAGTTGTTGAAACGCTAAAGCCTTTGCCTAACTTGAAGGATATGGCGAGCTCTTCCTATTATTTCCAAACCATGCAAGCCGATCGTAACAAGTCAAATATGCATACTAAAAATGGCATCAGAACACAGGCAGGATTTGTAACAAGGAATGGGCAGCCATTAAGGAGCTTATCCAGTCTAAGTGATACTCGGGCTTCTCCATACAACCAGCCTTACCAGTCACCAAAACCTAATGGGAAAAAATCATAGCATTGAAATTGTGTGCATGTGTATATCTTCAATTGGCTTATCTTTCTTTGTAGCTTGTTCAGTTACATATTTTAACGGAAAATAGCACTGAGGGTGGTTCCATCATTTTCTCTGGGGAGGATGATTTTTTGTTATTCATCTGGTATGCTCCTTCAGTCAAATGACGGAACAAGGCTCTGCAACTTACATGGTTTAATTGTCATCAGTAATCATCGAAAATCAGAAGGCCCATATGCTTTTTATTCACTGTTTCATTTTACTTTTTATGCATTATCTGTTGAGATATTGAAGTCACATTGGAGACAAAAGATACTGGGAAACATGAATAGGGTTGCATGAGGTAAGGAGGTGACAGCAAATTGTTAAGCTCTGGCAGTAGGTTGAGGGCTTTTGTGGGACTAATTTCCTATAGCTTCTGTATTTGTTTTATAATGTCTTCAAGTAATGCTGCGTTTACCTCATGCTGCCAACTTCATAATAACCTCTCTTCTCTTTCCATTTTCTGTAAGGCCATTGTTGGTTTTATGCAGACGGGTCTCTCCTACTGTGGTATTGATGTAAATATGGAGTATTATCATGAAATATTGATCTGATTACCCTGTGTCTGTTGATCGCCGCATTTCATCAACTGCAGTTGAAGAGTCTCTACATGTTGTGTGCCCCTGCCAAGTGTTTGGAAGGAAAATCACTTTTATTTCTGAAATTAAATATTTGCAAGATAGGATGTTCTGTCAGATAATTGATATCAGATTTCCTTGCGCAGAGAATGTTTTTATTGCTTTATTTTCAAGCAAAGCAGCTTGATTTGTTCTATTCAGAGACAGCCATAACTTCCATGTTCCCTGAAGGGTACTTGGAGGATTTGAGAATTCAACTGAAACCATCACATCATGCTAACAAGGGGACATTTATTTAAGATAGAAGGTTTTATTACTGCATAAAGAAAAGGTAACCAAGCAAAAGGGCCAATAATTAAGAGTCGCTATCTCCCGAATAAGCTTTGAATTCCTATTTCTCTCTGCATGAAGTGATACCAATCCTTGAAGAGTCATATGATAAAATCATAAACAATAGTGGAAATATAAATAAAATCAATAGCCACCACCATATCACCTCAAGCATGCATGTTCCTGAGTTTGTTTGGTGTCAAAGTCAAACTCATACTCATGCAAAGCTCAATAACACCAGCCAGGCAACTGTAACAATCCACCTCCAAGGATCTCTGTTTCTGTTAACCCAAACCAGATATTTGCTTCTGTATTGAACTCAGAATACAGATTTTGCTTTAGTATCTTTGGCAAAATACAGGCTGTATTTTTTATATTCTCAAGCGAAAGAATCCCTACAACGAATTTTTCTTTCTTAATCTATTCTACTCTTGTACGAGTGTTTTGTTTTTTTAATGGTGATGCACTGATTTTGGTGCGTGAGACATTTATTATGTTTGCTTTAGATAATATTCATATTTTCTAGACCTTTTGGAAAAAGAATAAATTTAGTAACATGTTTTGCAAAAACGATTTATTTGTATGCGGTTGTATTTGTACTATTAGTATTATAAAACCTCAAACTTTTGTGAACTAGGAAGGACATAAGGCCCCTGAAAGAACGCACTTCCTTTCTATTTCTCGTTCTTGCCAAAGGAAACCTGTTCCCTTGAAGAGGCCCTATATGTGCATGCTTATGTCCAGTTAGATTGCTGGCTTGAAGAAAGTATGAAATCAATTAATAAAACATTTTTCTTTGATTTTGAATCTCATAATTCAGTGATGCCACTTTGCCCTCTTCACCATTACAACAGCCTCTCTTCTCTTTTTCTTTTTAAGCTTGTTGTCTTGTCTGCCAGTTCCAGTTTGGTATCTCCAGCATCGAGCCAATAGTGTGAAAGTAGAGTATTATGAAACATGGGCCTATTCACAATGTTTACTGAGCTGAGGTGTTAGAATAATAGATGGAAGCCTTTCTGATCGGATGTAGTGGTTTTTTTTTCTTGGAAGAAGCTTAATTTGCATAATGTTCTACTCACAGTTCTTTAGTTCATTGTCTTTTCACTTTTTCTTTTTGATAAAAAGCTCATTTATTATTAATTTTTCAGAATGGAAAAAACATAGATGTGTATTTTTTTTTTGGTGGAACAGATGTGTATTGCGAGACTACCCAAGTGGATAGCTCCCCTGCAACACCCGAAAGAGTAAAAATTCTTTAGTTCATTGTCTTATGGCAGTTGGGTTGTTTCCTTTGAAATTTGGTTCCATTTGTGACTGGGCTAATTTAAAGATTTCTAGTCACTTTCAAGAAGCACTCAGGATCTAACACTCATTGGCTATTGAACCAGCAGACCTTAAGAATTGGATAGTACGACTTTTAACTTTTGACTAATAACAGTACTCTGATCTGCTGCTTAGGCCTTAGTCATACCCAAGTATAATGAGAGTAGAAACTCCTTGTTGAACCTTTTGATGATAACAACACTTGGTAATTTATACAATTTTTTTTGCTTCAAGTGTCTGTGTGTAGCAATCAGTAACTTTAACCATCATATGGAGAGTTCTTGCTTCAAAAAGGTCACTAAGCAAAAGAATCATTTTAAGTTCAGTTTCTGAGAAATAATCTTAGAAGATATTTCTTGTACTCTGTTCTGTGCAAGGTAATCTATCTCTATAAACTCTTTTTTTTCCTTTTCTTTATTTCTGGGTTTCTCATAAGCAAAATTGGAAACCAATACTGGGAATTGGGAACACACAGCAGTAACCAACGGTTAGATAGTTTCATCGTAATTTAGACAGAAATTGGGTGTTCTAACGGTTAGATAGTTTGATCATAATTTAGACAGAAATTAGGTGTTCTTTTCCTTGGTTATATGCTCTGGGCTATTTATTTTCTTTCTGATATCTGAAAAAACAAAATTGCGAGGAAAAATGAAAAAGTAAAGTAACTTTTTTTGGGTCTTGTTGTAGAGATATCAAAATCATGTGATCTATGAAAAATAAAGCAGCTATGCATGTTTAAGTTTTTTATCTAAAGTTTTGAGTTTTAACTAGTACTGAATAATTTCTTCTACTTTGCAGATCTTTTCAGGATTAAGTGTTTTATCTGTAGAAAGTAAACATTTTACTTGATTATGACAAATACAATGATTTTCTTTCCAAGTATTTCCTTGGAAATGTCCCTCAAGTGGTTACCTTTCTTAATCAACAAAATCCATAATCTATACAAGATAATAAGTACCATGTCAGAAATGAATTTGCTTTGCACCAATAATTCTAATTCTTATGCTTGCAGATATCAGAATTTCCAGTTGGCAAGTTTACTAATTCTATTAACAACCATTACTAGTCCATACTAATCTATATGCTTAGCTGGAGTTATTAAACAAAATAAAAAATCACTATCTCCGAGTTATGAAGTAACTAGGAAGATACTATGCAACTTCTTGTTCTTGTTTTTGGTGTTCTAAATTACAATAATTTGACTTTATATGCACTGACGTTTAGAGATAGAATAAGTTTTATTTCTATTCCATTCGATAGACTTGTCTGTAGATGACATGTATTTCTGATTCTGACGACTGTATTGTGTACTCCAAATACAAGCGGCTAAGATCAGCCTATAGCTTGCATTGCTTGTTAATGGTAAAGAAATTATTCAAATGAAATTGGTTTCTCTTGTTACTTGTTGGTACATACATGTAGAAATTTATAAGTATTTCTTCTACTACTCATTGCTTTCTCAGATATTGTAACTCTCCTTCCTTGCCCTTTTACCAACTCTCTCTCTCTCAGCTTGTACCTGTGCGCACGTGTCTGTGAAGGTTGATAGGTTATGTATATTTCCAACAACTGATAATTTGGCTTCTGATTCTTTCTTTCATAGAGCATCAGAATTTTCTGTATACTGCAAGATTATGAAATCTTGATTATGATCTCTATTAATAAGAATGGCAGATAAACTTGTTCCTTGAGCTTCTTTTTGTGATTCTGTGCTGCCTAGCCTATATAGAGGTCATCTAATTTTTCTTATATTTTTTCTTTTTTCAGATATTGTAATTGAAATGGGGAACCTATTCTGCTGCATTACCGTTGACCAATCAACGGTTTCCATCAAGGAAAGGTTTGGAAAATTTGATGAAGTACTTGATCCTGGATGCCACTGCATGCCTTGGATCCTCGGAAGTCAGCTTGCTGGCCATCTCTCTCTTCGATTGCAGCAGTTGGATGTTCGTTGCGAGACCAAGACAAAGGTGATAGTCATTTATTGCGTAGCCTTCTTACTTGCTAGAATTCACACGGGAGGAGAAAAAGCACAATATCTTAGTGCATCTAATAGTTTGAGGTGATAGTTATACTCAGTTCTGTATATATCTTTTGTTCTGCAGGATAATGTATTTGTCAACGTTGTTGCATCAGTTCAATACCGTGCTCTTGCGGATAAAGCAAGCGATGCTTTCTACAAACTTAGCAATACCAGAACTCAAATCCAAGCTTATGTCTTTGATGGTATGATCCATAAATTATGAACCTTTAATAGAGAACATGTATGTTTACTACTGACTGGTGCATGTAGTAAATGAACAACTTGATGCCAAATTGTTCAGTGATCAGGGCAAGTGTTCCAAAGCTAAACTTGGATGATGTTTTCGAGCAGAAGAACGAAATAGCAAAAGCTGTTGAAGAGGAGCTTGAGAAGGTGAGTGTGCAACTGATGAACACTATGATCTTTTGGAGTCCTTAAACAAACTTGATTAATGTTGTCCAATTCAAACAACTGATAGGCTATGTCAGCTTATGGATATGAAATCGTCCAGACTCTCATTGTTGATATAGAACCCGATGAGCATGTGAAAAGAGCCATGAATGAAATAAATGCTGGTGAGATTTGCATAAAATCTCGTTCAGATTCATCTCGTTTAAGCATACCATGTAAAGGAAACTCTTCCTTTCTTATTTCGTCTTCCTGACTAAATTTCATTCACTTGGGTAGCTGCAAGATTGAGGGTAGCAGCTAATGAGAAAGCTGAAGCGGAGAAGATAGTTCAGATTAAGAAAGCGGAGGGTGAGGCTGAAGCCAAATACCTATCAGGAGTGGGTATCGCCAGGCAGCGCCAGGCAATTGTGGATGGTCTAAGAGACAGTGTGCTTGGTTTCTCTGTTAATGTGCCAGGAACCACAGCAAAGGATGTTTTGGACATGGTCCTCATCACTCAGTATTTTGACACCATGAAGGAGATTGGTGCTACCAGTAAATCCTCAGCAGTTTTTATCCCTCATGGACCTGGAGCCGTCAATGACGTTGCCACCCAAATTCGAGATGGGTTGCTTCAGGCAACTTCTAACCGGTAAGCAGTGACCGAGTTAAAGAAAAAGTATCACGTCAACAGAATGTTTGTGTGTATGCTGAAACTCTTTGAAGATCAGTAGTACCGTTGTGCTTGTGTGCATTTCCTTTACCGAAACTCCTATAATTAAATGCCTTCGTCTTGTCTTGCCAGAGAGTCTGATATTGCCATTGCTACCGTTGATGAGAAAATTACGACAGAGTCTGATATTGCCATTGCTACTGTTGATGAGAAAATTACGGCTTTGATATTAATAGACATTCTAACTCTAAAAGATCGAAAAGCGTCATAATTTCTAAAAGAGGCGGTTACAAGATGCTTTTCTCAAAAAGAAGATACGCAACTCTCAAATCCTTGGAGGATAAAAATGGCACTGTTTGACATCAAGATCAGCCCTCCAAATGCAAAACGGCAACAGCCTAAAACATCAAGATACTCTAATTACTAGCCATTGCAACAATTGCCCACTTCCTTCTACTCTTTGGGCAGTCCATCTTAAGAATTCGATCCAGCAATTACCAAACGATCCTTATCAGTGGCAATACAGCAATTAGTCAAAAAATTATTCGAGGAATTACCCAAGAGACGACTCGTGTATTCCGAGTTAAATTCCCAATTGGGAATTGTGAATGGGGACAATGGGCCTAGGCATTCAACAAATGATAAACAATCTCGTAAAACCATCTACCACAAGACATCCAAAACGACGAGTAACAGAAGCCTGTTTGTACCAGAGAATAGGTATAACCATCAAAGAATTTGAACAAAATCATGAACTAAACCCTCTCAAAATACGGGGATTCAACCTCAGTTTAAACTTGGGAGTGACTAGATCCAGAACTCAAACAGCAATAGCACGGGTTTATGACACCTCTAGGTTTTTATTTTTACATCCAAAACCACCAAATAGAAAGAGGTATCACCATGAGAACTCAGACTAAAGTTTTTACACCATTGGAGAAAATAAAAGAAAAATCAGTCGAGACTGCTATACTGCGTTTGTAATGCCCAACCTACTACCTCATTGCAACGGGACAACAAGCTCATGGCTTAAGAGCAAGAGCCAATCCAATCTTGGGATTTGATTCAATAGCCTTGGTATCCACCTCTGCAGAAACAGTGATGAATGACTTAGGTCGCCACTCATGCTGAAACAGAGCACTTGCCTTGCCAAAGTTGTTCACTCGTGTCTTCATTGTGGTCAGTGGATCCAATGCATGCTGGGAACCGAGAGTTATGGTGTTTTCATTGGTGGAGAAGCTATGGCTCACCTCTGCACCAACAGCATGAACAGGGTTCACAATTTGGTAATAGGATGCCTTCAGAGAATCACCCTTGTCATTCCTGTACCAAGGCTATAAATTCATATGATGCACTAAATATACTGAGCATTTACCAACGAATACCAGCTTATACATATAGAGTAATTAAAGTTACTAACATAATCTTCAATCACATATTGTTCCTATTATATTTAATGTTCAATCCAGAATATGCTAAGAATAGAAAGAAACTAATACCTTGTTCTAAGCATCTCAAGCAGACCTCATCAACACAAATAAAAATAAAAATTCCACCACATAAAAAAAAACGATTTTTTAAGATTGTGGGGCAAATCTTTGGAAATATATAGGTATTGATTGATGATCATATGTCTGAATGAATAAAAAATATAACATATACTGCCCACAGTACACAGACACAAAGTGAAAAGAAAGGTCATATTCATAAATGTGCATATATGCATAAATGTCCATAGATGCTTGGATACTGGTTGAGAATCCAGATTTCCCCTACATTCCAACTAAAAGAGTGAAAGCCACTCACAGAGTCAATGAAGCAATCAGGTCTGCATTTGAGTAGCTAAATCCAGCATTGCATTTTGTGAAGTTCCCAGATTTCGTGTCAAATGACAGTTCCGTACCAAGTGAGACAACATTGGTTCCAATCACACCAGAGAAGTTAACAGTAGGATTAGGTGCTAATCCAACACTCGAACTTACAGCAGCATAGTCATGCAGATATTGAATCTCCAGCTGGTGCATAGATCAGGTAATAGTTAAATTTCAGAAATAAGGGAGAAGTTACAAACAACAGATGAAACAGGCCATATCAGATGTTCTTAATGTAACAAAGAAAGCAGAAAAATAGAAGTTTTCCTCGTTAAATTTTGTAGATAAGAAATATATCTGTTAAAAGTATTTAGCCTACCTTGCCAGACCTCTGATCTGGAAGTTTGCAGCTCAAAATAGTCTTCAGGCCAGGAGCAAGTTCATCAACTGTAGTGGTTGTAAAGAGCTGAATAGCAATACAGATTCTAAGTAAGATGATGAAAGTTCAACACAGAAACTTAATAAAATAGCACTAGAGTTTAGAAAAAGAAACGTGATACAATAAATAATCCTCTTAGAGAAGAACAATAATTATAAGACATACAAAACCATATATAGACAAGTTTTCATTGCCTACATATAATTCCAGCACTAAATATAGAAACAGAATAACCAACGGATAAACGATCGAGGATGTCAAACCTCTCCTCCTTAATCCTTAACAATTTCATGCAGGAAAGACAAGGCAGAGCCTTAACTTGGGGTGTATAAAGTTCAAAAGTTTTAATAATTTAATAGAACAAATAAGTCTTACGGCATAATCCTTATAATGAGTTCAGCTGAAAATAAACAATTTGCATTTTTTGGATCGTGGGACAATATTATTTGTGGGTCTATCACACGACATAACTATCATATATAACGTAAAGATTCAATACAGTAACAAACAAACAAGGGTCGAATAATACAGACCGATACTATTGGTGGAGAAATAAAGAAAAGCAAAGCAAGCATATTTACAAAGACAAAAAAAGGAAATTATATAGCTTGCGTTTTGATTGATATTTTATAATACATTACCAGAATGAACCACGCAACTCAAAGGGTTTCTTGGGCATGAAGATTCATTACTTAATCAGATGCATGAATAGATGAAAACTTGATTCTAGAATGAACTAGAAACTCAAACACCAGCGGAAAAAAATAGAAAAGATGCAAATTATAATTATATATATGTTCTGTTAGACTTGGTTAAAGAGTACGTTTCTTCTCCTCTCATACATGTCATTACTTTAATCAACCTGCTAGAACAATAGTAATTCAAACCCTTAAATTCTGTCCAAATATAATTTTATATCATTGTGCAGCAGTGTTTTCGGGACATAACAAAATCAAACAAGAAAAAATCTAGAAAAACGTCTAATTAGACATCTTCAAACACCATCGGAGCAATAGCCAAATAATTTTTTGCATACTTTGCAATTCTACCAATGCAGGCAAACAATAAGCCCCTGTTATGCCAATTGTCAAAAAGACAAAAAAACATGCTGCATATATCTTGGAAGCAATAGCAAGTCAACATAGGCAACATTCGAGAGCCAGCAATCATAACTAAGTATATAAAAACTGACCAAAAAGCCAATACCAATACTAAACTTGACATGGTACCAAATAACTAAAGTCACTAGAAGAACAAAGCATTAATAAAGAGATAATGATGAAATGAGAAAGTCATGAATACGATCATACATTGGAGTCTGTGTCGACTTTGATATCAGTTGTGACATTCTTCTGCTTCAGCTGAGTATTGACATCAGCCAGAAACAGCTCACCTTTCTTTACACCTGTAGAAGTAATGGCCTGCCATAATCCAGATGAAGAAATAAAATTAGCATGAGCTTATGGGGAAAAGAAATTCAATCAACTGGAAAGACATTTAAACTTATTTATGAATCAACTATAAACTGTTAATTTGGTAATATTGAAACTCAATTTCTTAAATTAAAAAAAAAAAAGAAGGACGTATCAGTAAATACTACTGTGGTTAAAAAAAAATTAAAATAGACAATGCAAAGCAAACAACCCTTGATTAGGGTATACAATAATAGTTCAACAAACAACAATTACAAGCTATTTCAAAATAAATTCTATCAAGTACGGTATCTATAAGACCATTACACATAAAAGAAATAAAAGAAATGTAAAGTAAAATAAAATCCAAATGACAATCAGAAGGAAATAATAAGAACTCACAACACCAGTAGGAGAGTATGTAGTGATAGTAAACTTCTGATCAGTCTGATAATCCTTGTATAATAGATCTACAATTTCATTTAAACCCAACGAATTAACAAATAATTAATTACCCATCTAAATAAGTGAAAAATCCACAATGAGAAAAAATATATATAGACGGGAAAAAAAAGAGAGAAATACATAAAGAAATGATGATGGGCACCTCTAGCTTTCTTGCCGATTTCAGTGTAGAGACCAGGACCCTTTCCCATGGTTACCAAAAATTAACAAAAATACAAAAAGAAAAGCCAAATAGAAAGAGAGAGCTGTAATTAATAGTATAGCTTCAAAATGGGATTGAAAATGGGGCTTCTGGGTTCTTTTATACTGATCCAAAAAACCCTAAAATTTTCTTGTCGATGCCATTTGTTTAGATTTATTCAGTAATTAAATAATGAAATCCCAGCCGTTGGATGTAGAGGACAAGAGAGTGTTGACCGTTGATTGAGATATATCTGATATTTCTTGATGATTACGTGATCTTGTTAATAGGAAAATGAAATGGATTTGTTTAGGTTTAACCAGACAGAGGGTTGATTAACATTTACAATTAGTATTCCTTTAATTTATTTATCTTTTCCTATTATTTTGTCTTTATTTATTTATTTATTTTATACGCTTAACGCAAAGAATTGGACGTCACATTTTTGCTTTCATTTTAATTCTATCTTATCACCGTTGGAATTTTGCCAACCTAAAACTGAAAGCTTTAAATTTTTAATAAATAAAATCCAACTCATAGGATTAATATTTTTAGATCAAATAAAATCCTATTTTTTGTTTCAAAAATATACTCATATTTTACATTCATAATAGAAAAAATTATTTATTTATTTTTCTAAATTAATTAAATCTAATAGATTTTAAAATATTAAATTTATAATATATTAATTATTTTCGGTTAGGTTCGATTAAACTCATATTTTATAATCAAAACCAAATTTAACTAAAATTATTTTAATTCTTACGTAGTTAAAAACGGATTAACTAGAAAAATAACTGAATGAAGTAAGTCAATTTAATTTAATTTTACTCAAAATGAATAGTTTTTTTTTCTATATTTTCTTTAAATACTTTCCTCAATCTACAACAAATAAATATCATAAACTATAATTAAATTTCTACCTTTTTCGTTGAAATTGTAATTATTATCGAATAAATATTTTGACTTTTTTAATACAATGTGTACTTTTATTTGAACCTCAATCAATGTTAATGACTAAGAAAGTGTCTAGAAATAAAATAAAAAAAAAAACAAATTCAACAAGGGTATTATAGAAAAAGTGATAAAAATTAAAAAGATTTTTATTTTATTTTATATGGAGATTGAAAGTTAATTATAAATTTTAGACGGAAAGAATAATTAATGAGATAGAAAAAATATATTATTTTAAATAATGACTTTTTCATTAAATTTATGAAACGTATCCTAGTCGAAACTTGAAAGTAGAAAACTCAGAAACTGGAGAATGAAATCAATAAAGACATATAAAAGAACACTTGTGGAACACAAAATTTGTTGAAAGTGATAACCCATGCATGCATCTGTGGAACTAATTCTGATAAAGCTTTTATTGTAAAGGAGGGATGCTTCGCAATTGACGTCCTGCGGTCCACCCTGACAACACCTAATTTTTTAGCTTTATAATATCGCATTTTAATTATGGTTTCTACAATGTAACATATATTGGGAGTGTACTTCTTATTTTATTCTCATAATTGATTAGAGAAACTAAGAGAAATATAATTTAATTTAATATATTTTTTGTATTTATAATAATTATTGTGGCTGTGATTATCGAACATTTATGCCAAATGAATTATTATTATTATTATTCAGTTTTCATTTGTATTATGACACAAGATACGGTTGTTTTTATGCCAAGCTACTGGTGTATATTAGTTCAAAAATCAATAAAATGATACCCAATTCTCACCTGATCTCTTCTCATATTATCATTAGATTTATATTACATTTAACTAATGATAATTTATAATTGAAAAATCACTTGTGCATAACTGACTGTTTCATTCTTTGCATTAGCTTGTTAATTAATTTTTCTCATAAATACATTTTATATTTCTTGAGATACAAAAGGAAAAAAAAAAAAAGTGTCATACGCATTACGTTAACATTTCAGAAAATTGAACAAACTTTCCAAAATAATAGGAAGGAAAAGATGAAAGTTGAACAAACAGAATGAGACTTCTAAATTTTTATCCCTTTTTCTGGAGGTGTATACAAATTTGCTGTTTCTGGAGTTTCTGTTGCATTTCTCTTAGATTTCATAATGCTAATAGGGAGTAGTAGGCCAAAGCTATTGGCAGTGCAATGAGCATGCCAAAAATTACCCTGTGACAACAAAAAGCAAAAAAAAAAAGAAAAAAAAAGGAGCATGTCTTAAAATTTAATTGAGGCATAAATAGGGATTTAATATTGGGATTGGGATGGATACAAGAAGTATTAGTTACCCTGTGCTCAATATGTCTGGATGAATGTTGTATTCTTTAGCAAAGACAAATGGAACAATCCCCTGAGGTAGAGCTGCCTGCAGTGCCGAAACACATTGTTTAACCTTGTATCCTGATGAATAGATGATCAAAGAAAACAAAATCTTTTATTTTATTACCTGCACAATGGCCACTTTGAACACTGTGCCCCTTGCTCTAACCGCAAGGGCAGCAACTGCCATTATAGCAGGGCCTGAAATGAATTTCATTGACATAGATAGCACTGCCATTCGAACGCCACATGCTATTATATTGGGGCGTGATGCCATGAACAGGCCTATTAGAATGTATGAAATTAGAAATGTGACCTCAAAATTTGTAGAATTAATTTATTTTTTCTTTTTTCAAAAGCATGTACTGGTATATGATCATATGTACCTAAGCTGAACATTGCCATACCGAGCCCTCCTGTTGACAATATCCGTATAGATTTATCAACAATGTCTGGCAGTTTTACATCCCACCTGAAAACGGTCCATCCTTGTTCCATCAATCATGTAATATGAACATTCTTCCTTAAATCTGTTCCTATGATGCTTATGCAAAAACATACCTGAAGTGTACGCTTGCCCATATCAGACCCAGCAGAGTTGCATGGAAATTGGGATTTCTCAGCAGCTTCTTCCCCACTGTCAAGAGAATGACCATGGTTTTTGCTCTCCTTGTTGTACTTGTATTTGTTTCATCTTCTTCCTCCTTTGATTGTGCTTCTTGAGGGGCCTCCTGGTCTCCTTAAAATGAGAAAGAAACCATATTCTTTTGAAGTACATTAAAGTCAATAAACAAAATCAAGATGTGTCTTTTACAGTACAGAATTTATAACAATGGACTATTAGAGTGTGGCATAGCTCTCTAAACAAGCAAGCAAATAAGTGTCATCCGTAAACATCAGGAAAACATATTAAGCATTGTTCTACTAGTAATATTAACTATGCAATAGGCTATGGGAATGGATGCACATGTCAATTTTTAAATTAATTTTCATCCTAGGATTGTTTCTGGGAAGGATCTCAAAAGATGTAGTCATGCAGCCGGAATGAAGACAACTAACTGAAAGATGATCAGAAAAGGAAAAAGAAATGGGAAGATAATTAATATGTTGTTGAGGGCCCACTTGAGTTATCTTCTAGTGAGAAAGTTGACTGAGCAGGACTGAAATCGAAACACTGTTCGTGTCTGAGAGTTAAAATTGGAATTTAGGACTTGATAGTCTCCACATGGAATTGGGTATTGCTACCTATAAAATGCAAAATCTGAAAATATTGTATATAGACTACCTGTAGTTTCTGAAGATGGTGCCACTGGAGCTGCATAGGTTGCATTTAGCTCAAACAGGAACAGCAACAAATTATACCAAACTAAGCTTTGTAAGACAACTATCTGTGAAAGTGCCTCTGCTTCAGCCCCATACATAGCCTTCAAAAGTGGGATTCCCAATATCAAAGTGTTAGGCAATGTTGACAGAGAGAGACCAGTGATGATCCAATTCAACCTTCCTCTAGAGCTGATCTTGGTGATTGCTAAGAGTACTAAAGCAGCTAATAGTTTTTGAAGAAAGTCAGCAAATATAAGTTTGAGGTTCATTTTGTAGGGGTTGTTGTTGGAGATAACTTGAAATGATAACAGTGGAATTGAAAATTTAGCAACAAACATGTTTATGCCTGCACACTGATTTGGTGTAAAGAGTCTCCACCATTTCATAGAGATGTAAGCCAATAACATGGAGAAATATAACGGAACTGTTGAAGCCACCACATGGTAGACATCTGCTAAAGAAATCATGGAAAGGAGAAGAACTGGTGAACCAAGGTTGAAGATGTGTACGAGCTTATTTTATTTTTCCTGTGAATCCTTGTTAACAATTCTTTTATATGCCCTCTTTCTTGCTTTAGCATATTATGAAAAGTTGATATAGCAAGCATAACATGGTTTAACAGAAGCTTCACTATAAAAACTTCCCATTTCCCAAACTGACCTTGGGTTGTCTGACTTTGTGTCAGGAAAATAACGTGATTACTGCCTTTCTACGTATATAATTCTAGTGATTTTATTTTTGAAAATCAAAATTATTTTTTTCTAGAAATTCGGTGGGTGAATTAGTGTTAGTATTTCGTCTAATTTTATATTATAAAAAATTAACTTTATAGAATATTAAAAAAAATCAAAATTGAAACCTCTGACCCTTAGCTACTGATCTAGTTAGTCATGTAATATTGTTTATAGCTTTAAAATATAACCTGGAATATAATTATAGTGACATTTTTAGAATAATAATATCTAATGTGGCTTAAAAACTAAAATGAATAAATTAAGGAGGTTATGGGATGCTAAATGTGTTATCTATTGGAATGTCTTATTATAATGAGACCGTTATAATTGGTTTTCATGGATTAGAACAGATACTACTTCAATTTGTATGTATAATGACGTTTTGTATGACATTAATATAAGTAGCAATATTAAAATAAATGATATTTAATGTCACTATAAATGGGTATCAACATTTGTCACTTAAATTGATAGCAACACCCTTGTATAATATATGTTTGGCTTATTTATTTCTACCTGTTGTGATGGTCAAGTATCATTGTAGAAATGTGAGGGCGTTTTTGTCCTCTAAGTTAAAAGATAGATTCCAACTTCCTTCCTGTGATGGCTTTTGGTTCATTGGTTCTTTATGCAAAGGAGAGTTATATAGGCTGACACTAACTATAATTTTTCTCAACTAGCCTTTAACTTTTTAAGAACTCAATCTCAGAGATTAAAAGAAGATTCATTTATTTTATTTTATTTTTTTTCCTTTTTTAGGCTTTTCTTGAAAAAAATAAATCATTTTGTCCATGCAAACATCCATTTCTTTATTACAGTTTAGTTAGAACAACCAGAACTGTTCTTTTCGCCTTTTGGTTGGTAAGTTTGTAACTAGTATTTTCCATCTCAACCATGGAAATAGAAAGTGCATATATGCTACCAGCAATGGTAGTTTTTTCCAGTTTAAGCTTATGATGTAGTTTTCTTTTTTCCCATATTTAGTTTTCCTGAGGCATAGGGGAAGAATAAAGAAGTGAATTGCAAGGGAAGTAATTATACTGCATTGATGACAGTGGTAAGGAAGAATTTTTGCTAAATTAAGGTCAAAAGTATGAGAATAAGTGTAGTGGGGAATTCACTTTAAAAAAAAAAATGTGAAATTTTTGACAAAAAGCCCTATTGTCTCTTTCTTCAACTTGCCTTTGTTACCAGAAAATGCAATATATCTTTGCTGGTGACCTGCCGAGAATTCCTTGCATCCCATATTAGCTTGATTGTAACAGATTTAAGGGTTTCTTGGTGCAAAAATTGTAAGATCATTCTAAGCAACAACTTCCATTAACACATGTATTTAAACCATTGACATAAAGGATCTTATATATGCATCTTTTTCTTTACATACAAGTTGTCTAATGAACACCTTTTCTCTCCTCCTTTTTCTTTTTAATATATATATATATATATATATTCTTTTGTAGGTACTAATCATCTAATAGCCAATTGTTTGAAACCTTCTAAAACTATGGCGAGACATATAATTGTAGGGCACTATAAGTGCAGATGAGATCTTTACAAGATTAGATCTTTTAAGATTGTTTGATAGTGACTATATGATCAGAGCATAAAAGGTAGATAGATGCTGGCATAAAGTGTAATTATAGTTCTAATTTTATGATCAGTTTTTTAGTCTGCATATTAATTAAGGGCAATAGCTAATGCACAAGCTCAAGATCAGAAATTAATCAGAGGTTACTTTCAAGATCGATGAATTTGTCCCCCCATACAGTTCTTTTCAGGTTCCATATGTCGGAACTATGACAACTATGAAAGCATACTCACAAGGACCTAAAGAATATATGTGTCGGAAAGTGAAGAGAATAATAACATGCAGTAGAGGATTTTGCATATATAGATGGAAGCATATTGTTTGCTGTATATGACTTGTATACAACTTACCATGCGGACTATAGGAGAGTACCCTCGTCTAACCCTGACCCAAGTCCGGCACGGACCTCATATCTATACAACTGATCAATGGTTCCACGATTCCAAACTGGAAAAAGAATTAGCCAGGACTGGTTTGCCTCGTCTCGTGCGCATGTGCTATCTGCACACTGAATTTGGTCAGTTGAATTGTAGTATCTAGTTCGCAGAAAAGGCACAGTCCAATTGGGGAAGTCCGTATTTGCTGCAAATCCAGTTCTCAGTAGCTAGATTGAGAATATATGAACATCTCCGTGTTTTTAAAATTAGGGTAAGACTAACTTTAGGAATCTATATCGCAGTGGTTAAGTATTTTACATTTAAATATTATATTACAGATACCCTCTAATTATTTGATATATATATATAGTCTTTTTAAATTTATTCTCAATGAATGAGTTGCAAATATGCATGAATTATAAATCATTTTTCATGGTCCGAGTGTAAAACATTCAATGATTACCGATTTTCTGCTATGTTATTAATTAGTATATAAGTAAAGAAAGTAGGCTAATTATTAAAATACATTTCACCGCCACTCCATTATCGCACAATTGACTTACATATCCTACTTTTTGAATTGGAAATTCTCTGTGATTAATCCATATTTCTATGTACTCTTCTTGCGGCTTTAAAAAAAAAAAAAAAAAAAAACTATTTTTTTTTTTTTTTGTTTTGCCCTTTTTAATAAATCGAACAATTTAACAAAGCAAAATAAACTGAAAGTCCACAAAACATTCTTTTCCCTCCTTGAGAAACGCTAAGTGGGTTTCCCTTTTATAGACTTGATTTATTTGTGCTATTATGGGAATCGGATTCCCAGCTTTCTATATTTTGAATACTTCAAATCATCAAAACTTTCCAATGCTTCTAATTCCCCTCTTATTTTTGAGCCTCTTTGTTGTATAGTATTTTGCAGGCAAAGACTTGTGTTAAAGATAACATTCATCGTCATCATCATCATCAAACTTTTATGTGTTTCTAAGACTTTTGCTAACTCTTAGTTAAAATAAGATTGATAAAAATTTATAATTATGAAAATTATATACTTATTATAATATAGAGTTTACTTTTATTTACAATTGGCTCAAATTGAGAGTAAATTTTTTTATAACTATTATTCCTATATAAATATTTTATTTTATATATATTATATATTTTCTATAAAGCATTTGATTTATAGATAAATTTGGAGGTTTATATCATCAAATCATTAATTTTTAATTTTGACTATTAGATGGGCAAAAACTTGTTAACTTGTAGAAGAAAAAGAAAAAGTAATTACGAAATTTGATGGATTCAGATAATAGACTAACACAATTGGAAGTCGCTCTCTTGGCCTAAAACCAGCAGATATTCAACTCTAAATTTTGCTATCAAATATGGATGCAAATGGCAATGTTACCTAACATGAAGGAAGATGTGTCGATCCATCTAAAACGGAAACTTATATTCAAGCTGTTGCATTATATTTAGAGCTCTATCAAACCGGGGGTTGGAACAGTATACAGACGTACGTAGATAACATGCATTTGCTACAACATACTAATTGTAGGAATTGAATGAATATGATGAGCCATTCTTAGCCCACATACATGTGTCGAAAATAAAGGATAAAATAGACAGCATATGTGGTGGAAATGGGGTGTAATTTGCACCATCAATTACTTTGTATCATTGCAAAAAAACCGTTAACCGAACTGTCAACTGTCAAAAAGAAATATGGTTGTCCACTATCATCGCTTCTAATTATAGTGGCAGTGACATTGTCAGGAAAGTATTTAAACACAATCAACTACTCATTAGCATGGCTTGGTGTTCATCTCTCTACAAAATACTACCTAGGTCCAGTTCATTTTGGTCTAGTTTGGTATGAACCCATTTCCTTAATCTGCACCAAAAAAGAAAAGTGCCCGAGGTTCAACCCTAGACTTTGATCTATTAATATTTAACATTCCATAGGGAACAGAAAGAAAAATAAGTTGGAAAAAAAGAAAAAGAGAAGAAGAGAAATATATAGCACTTGCAGGGAAGATTACAAGTAAAACATGGAGGTGGAAAAGCTAGTGGTGATCTTTGTCTTGGCTTTTGCCTCCATCATTCCAATCTTGAATGCAGATATTGGGTATTATGATGAGGTATGGAAGAAACGAGCTGAGGAAGCTAAGAAGAATATGATGGATGCCTATGTAGCCAACCCTTTAGAAGTCACCACGGAATTCAACAATCAAACAAATGAGTAATTAATCTGACATTCTATATACTCTTCATATGTTTATATTTCCAGTTTTTTATTTTTCTTTTTACCACCACATTCACCATTACATGTTACAACTGAACCAACAAGAGGAAATAGGTTGCTTCTTTCTTTTATGTTTATAACTAGTAACGTCCAAACATGTTTACTTATAGGGTCTGTTCAATATAGTACGAAAGTTAGTTTAAGTTTGGATTGGATTTTTATTACCAAGCTCTTAAAATCCAGATATATTTTTCTATATATATTATATTTTCATAAGCGAATCAGGCTTAGACATTAGGTACGTAATATTGATCATTCGAGTTGAACCGAGCTGGCTGAAGAGGTCTAATAATATCCAAGAATAGCTAAATAAATATTTAAGCTGTAAGATTAACATTTGTTGGTTGTAGGGGCAAGGAAAAGAATGGAACTGTGGGCTCTGGTAAGGGAGAAGTCAATACTACAAGCTCTTTTAGCGAAGCAGAAAACACAAATGATGATAATAATGAGGAAAATGAAGATGATAATGATGAGTGGAATGAGACAAAGGGAAACTTCACTAAGGAGTTTGAAAAGGAAACGAATAGCACAAGGAGAAACCTGAGGCAAGGGAAGAGACTCTACAAAGGTCCATGTCACACAACCAACCCGATTGACCGATGCTGGAGGTGCAGAAAGAACTGGGCTAAAAACAGAAAAAGGCTAGCAAGATGTGCACTTGGCTTCGGTCGGAGAACTACCGGAGGAAAAGCTGGAAAATTCTATGTAGTTACTGATAATACAGATGCCAACGTGGTGGATCCTAAACCAGGAACTTTACGCCATGCTGTGATTCAAAAAGCACCGTTGTGGATTTATTTTGCCCGCGACATGAACATCAAGTTGCAAAAGGAGCTAATTATTAATAATGATAAGACAATTGATGGGCGTGGAGCTAATGTGCATATTGCTTATGGTGCTGGTATTACTATACAGTTTGTCAAAAATGTCATTATTCATGGACTACATATTCATCACATTTCAGCTGCTAGCGGTGGCATGATTAGAGACTCAATTGATCATTTTGGCATCAGGACTAACAGTGATGGTGATGGTATTTCCATCTTTGGTTCAACAAATGTTTGGATTGATCATGTTTCTATGTCTCGCTGCCAAGATGGGCTTATTGATGCTATTCAAGGATCCACTGGTATCACCATTTCAAATTCTCACTTCACCCACCATAATGATGTAAGTTTTCATCAATTAGTCTCACATCGTGAATTAATCACCATAAGAATTTCTTATCCTGTATGAAAATGTTTTCCAGGTGATCTTGTTGGGTGCAAGTGATAGTTTCTCAGGTGATCAATTCATGCAAGTAACAGTTGCATTCAATCATTTCGGTCAAGGACTAGTGCAAAGAATGCCAAGATGCAGGTGGGGTTTCTTTCATGTTGTTAACAATGACTACACCAACTGGTTACTGTACGCCATTGGTGGCAGCATGCATCCTACCATTATTAGTCAGGGCAACAGATTTATTGCCCCAGACAATCAATATCTCAAAGAGGTAAACAAACTTAGCCCATCAGCAATTCCTCTGATCAGATGTATTAGCTGTACATTCTCCATATACTGAAATTGTATTTGTTCGGATTGGATTGGATATAGGTGACGAAAAGAGATTACGCCACAGAAGCTGAATGGAAGAAGTGGACATGGAGATCAGAGGGTGATCTACTGATGAATGGAGCATTTTTTGTTCAATCTGGGGATCCTAAACTGAAGGTGAAACCAAGCAAGAAGTACCTTATCAAAGCTAAGCCTGGAATTTATGCTACTAGGCTGACACGTTTTGCGGGGGCCCTGAACTGCATTCCAGGCAGAAAATGTTAGTTTAGTATGTCTGGAAATATAACTAATGTTTTTATTGAGCCTGAATGAAGAGATAGGCATGTTTAGTATCTGAGAAGCATAAAGGAACGTGCGAATGAGATCAATTTTATTCATGTTATTTTTGTTCGTGTTTCCATTTTTTTTTTTATTATTATTATTTTTTTGTTTCTTTTTTGGGAAAAGGAAATAGGATGGAAGATATAGATATGGGAAAGGGAACAAATTTTGAAATCCTAAAATTTTACTGCTCGTTCTTTTACCTTGATATTTTTTGAAAAATAATTATTTATAATAATTCATACATTAATATGTTTATTTATATTTTTATAGTTATCTTCTTGTTGTTATTTCGCATCATATAAATACACCAATTGTTTTTGTCTTAATTATTATAATACAGAAACATCTAATGTTTTTCCGCCGTTTTATATTCTCGAGCCAATATAAATTTCTCAATAAGTTGAATATCGGATTAACAACATTTTTTTGATTTCAGCCACTTCAATTTTGCTTTAGGCATTTCCTATCTTAAATTACTTAAAAAGCTATGATTTAAGTGTCATCTCTTGGATAGAACTTAAACTATAGTTGCGAGTAGGATCATAATTGCTAACTTGGACGAAAAGAGCATGTGCCCATTATTTATGGAGGTGGACAAAATGGGCATTTGCCCATTGTGCTTTTACTATTTATCAATCCTGCCCAAATAATGAGATGTTTTGTTGGATCGGACTTGTTGAAATATTACATTCTAAACTAATATTCACACTGAAAATTCCTTACTTCATCTTTTGCCTTTAATTTCAGCGTTTGAAACATTTCATTTTCATTTGGTTTATAATTTGTTTATTTTAAGAAATAATCTTGATGGCTAGATTCTAGCAAGCTAGAGAGACTTTTTTTTATAGAAACTATTATACAATTTAGCTTATTCAGCAAATTTAATTAATAAATATATTTATTATTTAATTTATGTTATATTTTCAATAGCGCCCATTTGATTAATAATTCAACATCCAATGAAAAAGAAAAGTTCTTTAAAAAGTTATTCATTTAAATTTTGAATTTATATAAATTATTTACACAAATTTATATTAATTCCTTCAAATTTAATATTTATATGAAACTTAAATTAATAAAAGTTGGAGTTAAACAATTGCTATCAATCCTATGTATAACATTGATATATTATCATGTCATACATGAATAATATATGATATATTACTATGCTTCTCATTATAGAAAAAGAAAATTATCCTACATATATAAAAATTGTATTCTTAGATTTATTTAAAATATCAAATAAAAAACTAAGAGTAATCAAGAAAAAATAAAAGGTTATGCTCTTACCATATTTTTAATTAATTTTGTTTATAGCTTTAAAGTATGTAATTATTTAGTCACTGAAGATATAATATTGACCATAATTATACATGTTATATATATCTCTTAAATTTTTAATATTTTATTTTGCTGTATATAAATATAAAATAAATATATATTAATTTTAGTCACTAATTAATTTATCTAACAAATAATTTAATTATATAATCACTATTTGCTATTATTTGGAGCTAATTAAATCAAAAAGATTAACAAGTTTGAAGATCTTGGTTGAAATAATTTTAATAGCTATTTTTTTCATAAAAAATTATTGAGATAATATTAATAGTTGAGATACTTATTATAGCATTGTTAAGAGACTCCATTTTATCTTCTAAATAAAGAGCACAACCATAATGCATGATTTAACACCAATATGATACTATAGCAAAACTGATATAAAAACATCATAGATAATGTATCACATGTTATTTGTCCATAACATTATAAGACATCAATATTATGTGTAGGATTGATGGCAACGTTTTTACTTTTAATTTTAGTAATTTTCGCTTCATGTAAATATATATAAAAAAAAAAAAAGTATTTAATTTGAAGGAATTAACATAATTTATGTAATACATTTTATGTTTATGAATAACTTCTTAAGAAAGTTTTCTTCTTTAAATTATGTTGAATTTAATTAAATGAATCCTCTTAAAACCATAATATGCATCAAATAAGGTAAGAGAATGAAATATATATATACTTTAACTAAATTAAGTTTAGTGTAATCCTTTACTTTTCTTAATCAAGCATTAAATGCATGCTTCTAAAATTCTAGAAGGCTAGAATCTAGTCATTTAGCATACATTAGATAAAGTGGGTATGTATCCCTTTAGCAACACATCCATAATTATGAACTACTTTTGGCACATTTATCTGGAAATACTTAAAATATTTCACACTAATCTAAAATTTAGATTAAAAAATTCTTCATCTTTCAATTCATTTTATAATTATATCTCGAATTTACAATATAAATTCTTCAAATTTAATATATTTTTCAAATAAAAATATAGTACATTATGTTATTCTATTTTTAAAAACAAAAAGGAAAGAAATGAACTCTTTACTTCTAACTTTTACTCTGGTTCCTGCATCAATAAGGAAGGAGAGTATCAGAGTAATTAAAAAATGGAGTTGGAAGATAAATTATATGATGTTTACATGCACGCCCGTAGGAAATATAGCATTTTGATATTTAATCGAGTAACATTCTCTATTATTCCCCTCCGTCTCCATCTTCAAAACATACATTGAATTGATTGCAACAGTTAATAGTGTCTAGAAATGAAGAAATATTGCCTTTCTATCATTCTAAACAAAAGGAGTTGCAAAACTTCAAAATTGCTAAGGATTTTAGAAACCTAACGTGTTACAAACGCTGGACTTGATTATTTTTCCTTTTACTTTAATCAAAACTCTACTTATAACGAGTAAGTCCATCCTCAGATGGTATAATTCAAAATCATTTTCCTTCTGCCGTGGAAAAAGCAAGGAAAAGCAACTAGATTAGGCTACCACCATAGCTGAAATTTCGCCATACATAGGCATAAACTTAAATGCACTAATAAGTTTGACAATAGAAAGGATGGGAAATTGATTCCCCAAAACCTAAATATTAAGTCACAAGCAAAAATGTCGTATTTACCTATTCACTATCAGACTCATTTCCTGAGTCTATATCCATTGGTTGCGGGTTCTTGTAGCCACTAACTTCCTCTTTATAGCGTTTTTTATCTGCTCGCGCCTTTGCTTCATACGGTTCTTTCTCCTCCGCTGCATACCAATAGCAGGTACATTGAGAAAGACTTATACTTTAGCAGGAACATCACTCTAATAACTCACATTAGGAAACCAAGAAAAAAAAAAAAAAAAAGAACACAAGTGGCCAGAAGAAATATTAACCTGACAGCTTTTTCCACTTGTCCCCGAGTATTTTTCCAACATCCCCAAAAGCAATGCCAGGATTACTTTTCTTAACATTCTGTTACCAACCAATACAATAAGATTAGCAGCATATCCAAATAGTGTTATTAAATCATATATTTAAATTTGATTCCAAAGAAAAAGCACTGAGCCTACCTCCCTCTCCATCTGCGAAAAGAACATGAAACCAGACATCGCCTTCTTTGGTGCATTTGGATCCTTCTTCTTCTTCTGTTTTTTCTTCTTACCATCATCATTTCCATCTTTGGATCTCTTCTTAGGAGCTGCCTTAGAGGATGATGGCTCCTTTGTAGATTCCTTCCTCACATGCTTCTGAAATTGGCCATTCATTTACTAAGGTTACAATAGAATATAACCAAAAATCTTTTTAAATAAACTATCAAGAGAAATTGATATAGAAAAGGCTTGCCTCTGTTCCATCTCCACTTAAACTACCATCAGAATCTTCCTCCCCAGAATCGTCGGTAGGAGAACCTCCATCATCTTTGTCAGCAACAAAATCTGAATCCTGATAATTTTGGAATCATGATATCAGCATAAAAAGACGCATAAATGTCAAACAATTGGTCCGAGTGCTTGTGTGTGTATGCAATTTATGAAAATGAAATGAGTCCCACCAAACTACCAATTCATGAATCTAAGCTTCTGAAAGATAAACCATAAAGTTCAAATACTAACGAAATAATTTCACCTCTTCATCACTCTCATCTCCAGCTTCATTCTTAATGCGCTCGAGATGTGGGTCAACTGCATCATCATCATCATTCTGGAGAACAGCAGCCACTCCATTTGTGGTTTTCATATCACCCAGGTTCATAATTTTCAAGCCCTTCCCACTGTGTAGATAATTAAAAAAATGAAGTCAAGAAATAACATAAGCACAAGCACTGTATCCACAAGAGATAATGCAACAAACCTGATGAAGTCAAAAAGATTGTGGTATTCATTTCTCTGGATATTGCGGAATAGATGCTCTTGCTCCGTTTTGAGTCTTATAAGAAGATCAAAGTAATGCATATTCGAGCTACCTGTTGCATGCCTCTCGAATTCAACATAGTCAATCTAGTACAGGAATCGAGAGAAAAAGGAAATATCAGGCAACAGGTCGAAACCTAAAAACTGTCCATCAGATTCATATTAAAGTACCAAATCAGACACATTCTGCAGCATGCACAATCTTAAAATTCAATGTTATTCTTTTTATACTACCTCCTCATGCAGAATGAGGGTTGGAGGTTTGGGTAAGAAGAAGAAACTTTTCTCAAGTGGATATAAGAGGCCGTCTTCAGCTTTCAACGATGACTTCACAGCATAACCATCTTGACAGCTACGGAATTTTCCTGGCTTAGTTACTTTAGCACCAGACAAGCCACGCAATATTGTTGTGAACACTTCATGGATGAGTCCCTGTTTGATTAAAACAGCAGAGAATTGCAAGTTTGCAAACAAATTCGCAAGTCAATTCTCTTTCCAAAATACAAAAGTACTTGAAAATTGTCTAGACCATAAAAGCGAGAGAGAAATTGTCTAGACGAGAGAGAGAGAGAGAGAGAGAGAGATTCAAGAAAATAAGATCTATGCTATTACTTTATATGATGGTTCTAACTTGTCCTTGTACTTTGTGCTCAAAAGGTCTTCATTCATTGTCAAAGTGCTCTGGACCACAAAGTCGGTATCAAACTACACAAGACAGAATAACAAATAATTAGTGCATGAGTGAAAAAAAGAAAAACATCAATAATAAGTGCATAAAGAACAACAATAGCAAGAAAACTAGAAACGTGACTAAATCCAATACAGCATACAGTACCTGTAAGACAATGTGTGGATACAAAGTTTGCCCCTTACGAATGGGTGGATCAAGAGTTACAATAACAAAGGTATGCGGCTGGTTAGACTGCAAAATAAATGGAATCACATTAAATTTTCTATTACTATCAGGTCCATACCAGACAGAAAAGGCAACAAAGAGAATGCCAATAAGAAAGTTGTAGAAACAAAAAGCAGGCATAAGTGAATTTATCAACAGCAGTTTTCACACACATGCAACCGAACAACTACTGCCCTTAAAGGTGGAGAAGGAAACCTTTGGTAGCAAAAAAAGCCGAACAACACTGCTGTACTGAATTTTGAAATCATTGGCCTGTCCTTGGAGCCGCAAGAATGACAGATGAAGTTCGACACTGTAACGACCCCTACAAAATGATAATACATTTGAAGTCATATACAGGATTTAAAAGTAATGTCAAAGAATCACCGAGTGCAATACAGCAACAGTCAAAGATCATGATTATCTTTGATACAGCCACCAAGATACATATATGGATATGAATGAGTCTCCCGGGATTGCACCTGGGTGTGAGAATTGCAACACCATCAAATGTAACGACAGCTTCTTCACCTCCAGGATTAACATCTGCCATTGACATTATTTTGTCTCGGAAAACCTTGTACAGAGTTAATGATAATATATCAATGGACAGAGAACAGTTATCCTTCGGTATTCATACATTTACTGACAGATTCCTGTTTCAGCAAACAAAAATTAATAACAAGAAGAAAGAAATACTCACCTGGGCAGGAGGGTGATTTTCATCACCAACAAATTGGGTATTGTTACTAGGTATATGAAAACTTATCTCCATCAATGAATCCTTCTGAAAAAACAGCACCATCTTATTTAGGACTGACAATTATTTCCAAAATAAAAAAACAAGAACTGATAAATAATTCCACTTGCCACATAAAGGGTGAAGAAAATATTTGGTAAATGGAAACCTGAATCCATCACCCATGTGCTCAAAATGTTGTGAAACAGGAAAAAGAATAAAAACCATTCAGAATCCTGACGGATGGCAGTTTAACCATACAAACGAACCTCATTAGCTCCAGTTGTATCATCCACATGAAACTCCAAAATGACGTCATTTTTTCCTTGCATTTGTGTTTGTGAGACATCTGCTAAAGATACCTCAAATGCTTGCTTTGAACCAACCAAAAAGGTAAGCATATTTCCTGGAAAAAGTCATAAAAGTTATCAAAAAAAGATTCACATATCAAAGCATGTTACTGTAAAGGAAGAAATTGTAAAGAGGCTAAAAAACTATAAAGAACAAAGATTGTAAGAAAATAAAAGGGCACACAAAAAGCAAACTAGATGAGCCCGAGAAATTAATAGACATAAAGTTACCAACCATTTAAATCAACCTCTCCCCAGTTACGGCCACTGACTGAAAGCTGTTTCTCTTCTAGTGTTATTCCACAATTGCTTTGGAAAAAGCTAGTCAAGTTTGCATGGTCCTACAAGGCCAGAATGAGAAAGAGAATGCAAATTATGAAAGTAGTGAAAGTTCTGGGAAAAAGGAAAAACAAGTTCCATAAATTAACAACTGAAAACTGCATAAGAGAAATATTAGGTCTATCAAACGAAAAATGATAAGTCAATTTACCACTAGTCCTAAGGTGCATGTTCATGTTACAACGAGTTCATAAAGGCATGTAACAGAAAATGTAAAATGGTCAGATTCCTTTAAATAATGCAGAACTATCATAATGGTGAAAATAATGAGTAGAAAAGAGAAAGAGGAGAAAAATGGAGGGTACCTGGTCTCGGAATCCAGTGAATTTGTAGAATAATCCATCTTTGATTCGAACACCAAGTTGGTTTGTCCTCGGAACCTTCATCCATGTCAGTCCTGCAATATCAGCTTTATCGACTTCCACTGCTTTACCACCGCCCTGCTTCTTCCATAGGATCCCCCCAGAATGTAATTTAAGTTGCCCGGGATTCTGCATTTCACGATTTAACCATACAAGCCTAATTTATTAGATTCCGATTTTCCACTTTTAAGGATATCTCACTTCCCAAATTGAAAAGCAAGACAAAGCAAAAATTGACTTAATATTATTCCTAAAATCTGATAAATTAGGTATCAACAAGAAGTCCAGCTGTTCAAGTGGAGCAACTAATCAAGGCGGATGCAGCTATAGATAGCAATATGACTAAAATAACAAAATTACAAAAAAGAGATGAAAAATTCTGCATTTCACTTCTTCAGCGCAATTCACCAAAATCAGTATAATTAAAATAATAAAAACAACATTGTTTACTCAAAAATTAAGTTGCACCACATCCAATAAATTAGGGTTCTCTGCCAAGACATGAAACTTAAGAACAATAATGACAATCATTGATACCTTATCCTACGAATATTGAGTACCTAAACCATGTAAAACCCAAAAACATCCCACCGAAGGAACATAAAATTAGGGCTAGAAAATGAAACTAGGGTTTCAAAAACTGAATCATAATTTACCAATAATAAATCACCACTTCCGCTTCCTAATTTCCAGCAAAGAAACCGATTAAGAAAATAAATAAAGATATTAAGAGAGTATGAAAAGTTTTTTTTTTTTTTTTTTGAGAAATTAGGGTTTCAAACCGCACCCAGAAAAAAATGTGACTCGACTCGAACACCACAAAAACCACAAAAATTATTGTTTTTTCGGCTAATAATACACAGCAATTGACCGCTCAAAGAGAAAGAGAAAGAGAAAGAGAAAGAGAGAGCGAGAGCGAGAAAAAGAGAGAGAAAGAGCTTACAGTGCCGCCACGGCCTCCGAGAGAGATATTGTTGAAGAGGTGACCGTCTGTCATTTGAGCGAGTGAGAAAGAGAGAAGTGAGTGAGGCAGCAAAAGGGTTTATATAATAACTAGGAATGAGCGCAGTGCGCACCGTTTGCCTGTGGCGCGAAAGTACGTGGATCTCTTTAAGGCGGTGCGTTTATATCTAAGAATTTAAGACACTCTCTTTTTTTCCTTTTTGGAATCAATTTGGGCAGAAACGTGAATTAGAGACTAAAATGATTTTTGAATTGAATTAAAAAAAGTAAATGTTTTAAATAAATATCATTTTTTTAAAATAGATTTGAAAATAACTTGTAATAAAAAATCTTAAAGACAAAAGATTGTAAGATTCTTTTGATTTAGTTCTTAAAGTTTAATTTCTAATTAAAAATACTTATGAAATATGGATCTAAAAGCATTCTCAATCCTACTCTCTAAAAGATAAAAATAATTATTTAACTGCAATTGAAATATTTTATATTTTATTATTTTTATTTTTAATTTTAAAAGTATTAATTATTTTCATTTTTCATTTTTTTAGTTTGAGGTTAACAAAAATTAAAAATATCAATTAAAGAGTAAAAATAAAATAATTGAAATATATAAAAAGCATCTGAGAGTTATAAGAATATTGCTTGATCTGCCTGTTTTGGAATTGGAAACCTATCCTCAAAAGCACAGAAAATGACCCATCACACATGCAATGCAATGCATATCCCTTCCTACCCATTTTCAAGGAGCTTCCCCGTCGATCAAAATCCAGAATAAGAGACCTCATCTACCTACCCACCATAGCTTCAGTATGTCAATGTCAATGTCAAGTGTAATCTTTCTTTCCCAGTGAAAACAAAGCCATGAACCACGCAGTTTCGGTCCAAATTTGTCACTGCAAGACATAGCAACCGAAAGAAGAAAAGGAAAAAAGAAGACAATGAAGAGGATCTTGTTAATTTGATAGGATATGTAAAGACTAAATTGATGTAACATCGATGGAATGTGATAACTACCTTCTGTTTGTCTGCTTTTGCTTTGTAAGGAAAATGAAACCAGAGTCTCCTATTCCTTTAAGCAATCATAAAATCAGTTCAATCTTTATTTATTTATTTGTTCTTACTTATTCTGTGGCTTCCGTTCTTGCTTTGCTTCCTTACACTACTACTAGATTACAAAATCCAAAACAAGGAGGAAAAAGAAAAATTTAAAAGACAGGCGGTTCCTCCTAGCTGTACTGCTAATAGTTGTTACAGGAATATTTATAAAAGTTGATTCCATAGGAAACACCGTAAATAGTGTCACAGACTTTTATGGTAACAGACTGAATCAAGCGGTGAATCCAATAGAAGATGCTAACCGATGAATCCAATGAAATTAATGTTTTGAAACTCAAAATTGTAAACTGATGCTGATAGCATATACTAAGATGGTTTGTTGCTCTTCTTATTATAATCAAGTAAAACAAATGATGCTGGGCTATTCTGGAGTATTCTCTTCAAGGATGGACCAAAAGATTTTGAGACTGTTTCAGTGCTCCAACCTTCAAATGTCTTCTTTTTCTTTTTTTTTTTCTTTTTCTCTAATTGGCCAGACAAGTAGTTGGTCAGCAAATGAAAATAATAGTGAACGATTAGCCTGACTTGACTGAATCACACCTTGCCATAGGGAGGTTCAGAAGCAATTTGATCACTGGAATGATTGATGCACAGGCAACATAATTGCATAATGGGGTAGCAATGGCGAAAAACCCCAGTTAAACTTACAGCATACTAGTTGCTACAAGCATCCAGCCAGTGCAGAAGGTGACCAAAGGAAGAAAAAGAAAATATAGTTTTTCTTTTTGGATCTTACAACTGGTAGACAGAATATGGACATCATTTCGTCTTTACACATTCCTTCGAAATTATCGTCCCCAATTTTTTTTTTCTTTTTTTTACTAACAACATTGTATTAACAGCAAAAGGACAAAATCCAATAAGGGCCAATAGAAGCACATTTTGTTATATATATATAAGTGTCGACACAATCTTTTCCAGGACTAAGCAACAATAGAAATACAGGCGATAGAAAGAAGAACCAAAGAGAAACGAAAGCAGGAAAGAAGGGAAAAAAATAATTCAAAGAAAGGGAGCAAAACAAAAATGGAAATGATGATGGTGAAGAATGAAGAGATCTCAGGAAGGCGCCGTGCGAGTGTTACAGAAAGTGAGGCTTACGTAGCTCGTTGTGTCAAAAGACGGCGCAGAGATGCAGCTGTAGTTACAGTTGGTGGTGATGACAGTCAAAGTCATCAGCAGCAGCAGCAGCAGCAGCCAGAGCAACAGGCTCATCAAATTTCTGCTGCTACCACCGTGAAAAGAAGTTCAAGATATCGTGGTGTCAGCAGGTATACAAGAAACTTTAACAGTGCATCGTTTTGTACCTAACCTTTCTTGTAATTGTGTTGCTGACATAGGCCACACTAAAAACAAAAAAAATTGATCAGGCATAGATGGACAGGCAGATTTGAAGCTCACCTTTGGGATAAGCTCTCGTGGAATGTAACACAAAAGAAGAAAGGAAAACAAGGTTGAAAAGGTTATTACAAGTTGTTCACATTTGTGGCACTTCTTCATTTTAGTTTCATTTCCAAATTCTTACACATTTTTAGCTGATATATGTTCTTGTGTCGGGTTATGCTTCGGAATTGATAATGGGGACTCAACAGTTTACCTTGGTAAGTACATTTTTGACAAGTATGCAATTAAACATAGTATTCTTGCAATGGTAGACTTCAATTCTTGAGGAGATATTTACATAATTATTTTGGATTCCTCAGGAGCTTATGATGAAGAAGAATCTGCGGCAAGGGCATATGATTTAGCTGCATTGAAGTATTGGGGAACATCAACTTTCACCAATTTTCCGGTAAAAATCATATAAGTTTGTCTTCTGAACGAACGGTATTAATTAAAAAATCTACATAACCTGACAACCTAGATGTAATTATGCAGATATCGGATTATGAGAAAGAAATTGAGATAATGCAAACTGTAACAAAAGAGGAATATTTGGCCTCGTTAAGAAGGTAAGCTTTCATGCATATATATTATTTTCCACTGATAGTATAGTCAACTTCTGCTTTCTAACAGTTTCTGGGTTATTTCACAGAAAGAGCAGTGGCTTCTCAAGGGGGGTGTCCAAATACAGGGGAGTTGCAAGGTAATTTTCTTCTCCACCCAATAAACTAACTTCTCATATGTTACAAAAGAATTGCAACTTCTGACAATGATATCGGGGAATAATTAATACGCAGGCACCACCATAATGGGAGATGGGAAGCAAGAATAGGGAGAGTTTTTGGAAACAAATACCTTTATCTTGGCACCTATAGTATGTCACACCTTAATTAAGTCTTTCAACTTTTTTGATGATTTTTTTCTTTTTCTCAACCTGATCTAGCTTGGCTGAAATTTAAACACATATATGCCAAAGCAATAAAACAGCAATCTATGGATGAAAAGTAGAAATAACAAGTACTTTGACCTTTCATATCAGGCACACAAGAGGAGGCCGCTCGTGCATATGACATTGCTGCAATTGAATATAGAGGAATCAATGCAGTGACCAACTTTGATTTGAGTACTTACATCAGATGGCTAAAGCCAGAAGTTGCTGCCCAAGTCGCAGCAAATGAACCGCAGACTGTTGCAGAGTCTCGGATGCTGCCATCGATCAATAACCGTATTGCAAGAGAAGAATCTAAACCTTCATTCTTCAGCGCTACTCCTTTCAGTTTAGATTGCTGGAGTTACCCTCGTAAACAAGAAGAGTTCCAAAACAGAACTCCCATTACCCCTTGCAGCAAGACGTCATCACCCACTGCACTTAGTCTCCTCCTTCGGTCCTCGATATTCAGGGAATTAGTTGAGAAGAATTCCAATGTCTCTGAAGATGAAAATGAAGGGGAAGAGACGAAGAACCAATCACAAATAGGCAGTGATGATGAGTTTGGGGGACTGTTTTACGAAAGAATTGGTGACATCCCATTTATTTAAGAAAGAGAATTCGATTTTCGTGTTGTGATCGGATCACAGGTACGTGCACATGTCACAACAAAGTGTAAATCCTCCGTTTTGGCAATTAGATAGGAACTACAAAGCCTAAAAGTGGGCAGTGCTTTCTGTATAAATTTGTGAATTCAGCTTTGTTCTGTTAATATGAACACATTTTTTAAAACAAAATATATATGTTACATTTTACCCTCCCTCTGAATTGTTCACCTTTGTGAAAAAGGTTTTGGCTCACAAAGATATAATTAATAGCTTCCTGCGACTGGTGATGGCAGAATAATCTCCTAACAACATGCTCACTTCATTCAACAGTATGTCAAGGTAGTCTTATCTACTGCTTGAAAGTTGACAGTAAGTTCAGGCACGATTATCCAACAAAGGCAAAAGCTCCTCCATGCTTTGAGCAAAACCAACAAAACCCACCCCTCGCCCTCCATTCAACACCTAGTCCACAGAATCTGCTGCCTCCACAAAAACCTTCAATATACGCCTAAGCGCCACTGGCAGTAAACTAAACATAGTGGCTCCTAAAATATGGCAATTCACTATACACTTCATGAGCCAAATCCTCATTTCATAAGGATAATAATAATAATAATAATAATAATACTTCAAATACTAGAAGCATGAAAGAAAATGTCTTAGTATGCAGGTATGCAAAGATCAGTACCCTACTCGCAGTTCTCTATAGGCGCCCATGGAGTATCAAGGACAAGCAGCAAAAAATTAGAATGTGACATGTATACTTGCAGTCGCATGATCAAAATTCAAAGAAAAAGAAAACAAAGATAGATGACAATGAAACTCAACAGCCCACCTAACTGAAAAGGGCTGCAGAAGGTAAACAAAATGCAGTGCAAATTAGAGAAACATAATAGTGTAGCAAGCCAAGCCTCAAAGAAATGCCATCTAAGCATCACAAACCAACAGTCACAAGGATGATGGTTAAATTAAACTAACATGAGACAAATTGGAATTGGTTTGAACTCTATAATGAAAACCAAGCTTCAAGTACTAAGAATTTCAAAAGAAAATCTTAGAAGAGCAAACTGTCAGGTTCAAAACCCACGAATATTGTCCCTCAAAATGTCAGGCTCAACTGTACGTCCAGGAATTGTACTTATATACAGGGAGCTAAACATTCTTGTGAACCGCAAATCTCCTACAGTTACAGAGATTCGAAGATTTACATGTTTAGTCCAACATTTTCAACCCGAAGGCACATGTCAAATCTCTATGACATATAGGGTTAGCTTCCCAAAACTTCAAAAATATAGATGGTCTCCACTTCCGATAATAAAGGGAATGCCAAATAAATGCAAGCAAAAGAAGTGCATACTGCATATGGCATCCATAAAGAGAGTTGTAAAAATACAGCATAAAAACAGCTGAGTAACAGCGAAATATCATTTCCGACTCCGAGGATTACCTCTCTCACGGGCATAAATGTGTTCTTTTATGTTCGCATGATACAAGCTTCTACTCCAAAGAGCCTGGCTCAATTAAAATGCAACCGTTATCACAAAGCTCCCTAACCACCAAAACATTGTCAACTGATAGGATTACTTTTAAAGTTTCCCCTCCTGTCTTCATCGAATTCTGCAGAACACAACTTTCCTTCATTTTTTTTCAATTCACCTGAATCTCCAGTTCCAAAACTTGCAACCACCCCTTCTGTTGAACAACTGCAAATCATCATTTACTTGTATTTAGTCTTTAATTTCAAATGCCCATCAATAAACATTCAAAACTCACCGCATTCACTCATTCGAAATAAATAACTAGGTCAATAATTGCCTAAACAGCTATTCCGCCTTCACCATCCATTTCTCACAAAATGATGGCCTGATTCTATTACAAAAGCATGATTTCCAAGGCTATCTAGCAAATACATGCTAAAATGAAAGGTGCTGCATTAATTCCATTGCATTGTTATATAGATTATAAGCACTATAATCGCCCATAACAATCTCCTTCTCAGAGGTTATCTCCGATGATATGTTACCAAGGGGGGAAAGATGCAAGCCATATTTCAGCTTTCTGAATACCTACTTGCATCACAGCATGTGTCTATGCTAGACATCCAATCAACACAATATCAAGGTAATTTTATATATTGCTCGATGTCAAGCTCAGGCATCATGATCCAACAAATGTCAAAGAAAAACAAAGGCTCTTCCATGCTTACATAAAACCAAGCCCACCTTTTGTCCTCTATTGAACACCTACTCAACAAATCTAATGCCTTCACAATGACATTTATCAGATGTGATAGGTCAAAAGGAATAAACTAGACATAAAAAATAGCTATGGCAATACATTTCATGAGCCAAATTCTCCTCAAAAAACAAAATGCAAAATAATAGAAGCAAATCACTAAATAATAAGTCAACTTAAAACAAGCAGAAGAAAGTGCAGACCAAAATTAAAGTTTCCCTAGCATCAATTCGTAAAATTACAGCATCAAAATAAACAACTGCTCCCTGGCATCCATCCAGAAATTCATATAATTACAGCATAAAAATGAAACTACTACGTAATATGGAAATATCATGTGTAAAATGTTGAGCAAATTGAACGCTAAGTTCTGACTCTGAAGCTTACCTTTCTCACAGGCTTACATGTGTTGTATTGAATTCAAATGATACAAAATTCTACTCCTCTAGAGAGCATCAAAACTGCTTTCTTTTATTTCTAAACAGTTTGTCTCTTTTGGCAAAAACATAGAATAGTGCAAAAAAGCCTATTGCAGATATTGAAACAGAGCCCCATGGAAAGGGTGGATCCTTGAAACAAAGTAACGATGCCTCCAAATCCTGGGATGCATGATAGACAAGAGAATGGATAGCATACAGATCATGGTCTGAGGATCTCATGTAATACAAAGCCATCTCAAAGTCCAAATGAGACATTGCAGAAACTGCTTTATCCAGCTTGTACTTGAACAGGTTCCATCTCTGTATGAATTCAACATGTTGACTTTGTTTAAGTAGCTTCCTGTCGCCACCATGTGCTGCTATAGATTCAAGAACATCTATAGCACTTGTTATACTGTAATTCAGAGACGTCAAAAGAACATTTCTTCGAGCTGCATCCTTCTGAACAAAAGACAGTGACGAAGTCTCTGAGAAAGGCCCAAAGGGAGTCTGCCCAACACTCCAAGTATAATCTACCAAAGTATTATTATGCCTTGAGCTCCATGACAAATGGGTAGGTGACACTCCCCACATACTCTGTAAAATAGAACCAACAAGCGGTCGCTCAAGCTCCCTAGTATGCGTAAACACATGACGTCCATTACAGCTATAATCGCTCACAGTCTGTGTAGTCTTGGTCCTCACAGCAATGACCATATCTCTAAATGCAACTGATTGATGATACCGATCGAGCAACAACAGTGTATTATAATCCAAATCAAACACATACACAGGAAGGACCCTACCAAAATCCTCCTCAGGAATCCCAGCCATCCTCCTAAACTCCTCAGCAGATTCAGATAAAATCTGATGCAATTTCTTCGAATCAACATACTCACTCACAATCAAAGTATAATTATCAAACAAAAACCTTGAAGTATAGGAATTAATAGACCTTGAAACAGCAAAAGAACAAATTGGACAATCGGCAAAATGAATAGCATAGTTCCTAAAAACCAAAGACTGATCCCCTAACAACAACCCCTCCTCACCAGCCTCATCTCTAAAATTCTTCTCAATAGCTTTCCAATCCAAACCACCAGTATTACTTTCAGACCCATAAACATGAATAAATTCAACAATTAAAGAAGTCTCAAAATGGACAGGTATTCTCAAAGAGGGCACAAGCAGAACCTGATAAGCACTCCAAATCAATGAGCTCAGATCAGCAAGAAGAGCCTTTTGGGACTTGGGCCGACCGTGCATAGCGGCAAGAGGGTGAAACTCACCTCTGGGTAAGACCCCATCACCAGATAAAGCAGGACCATAATCAACAGGACCAGCAGAGAGATCAATCCATAAATATCTCTCTTTACCAGTCCAAATAGTACCCAAACATTTAGTAAAACCAGGAGATGAGTCACCAGGAGTGTAACTATAAGCATAGTTTTTACTTTGAGCGCCTAAAGAAAGCAAGTAAATATAAATCCCAAGAACAGATTTTTCCTTGTCAAAATCTTGTTTTATAATATCATCAATTACATTGTAGGGAATTGAGAGGAGTGGGGACCGCAGGGAAGAAGGGGTTTGGGAGATCGCGGATTGGAGGGATTCGGAGAGGCGTGAGGTGAGAGCGGAGCCTGCGTGGGAGATGTCGAGGTGGGGGGAGTGTTTGATGGAGAGGCGGTGCTGATGGTGGGGCGAATCGGAAGTGATGACGTGGAAGTGGTCGGAGGATTGGGTGGAAGAGAGGAAGGAGGAGAGGAGGGAGGAGGAGTCGGGAGGAAAAGAGGGACCCACGAGGCGGATGTGGAGGGAGAGAGGGAGAGAAAGAGAGAGAAGGGAGGTTATGAGAGAAGGGATATGAGTTGGGTTAGAGTGGTGGGAAAGGGAGTTTTTGAGGGAGGACGGGAGGGTGTTGAATGTGTCATTTGTGGATTTTGGGTCTGTGTGAGATTGTCGTGAGAGGAATGAGTCTAGCCCCGGGATTATTGGGGAGGAGGTTGCTGTGGTGATCAGGAGGATGAGAAAGATGGCGGCGGCGGTGGAGGTGGTGGTGTGGGGCATTTTGGAGAAGTTAGGGTTCAGGCAGTGGTGGTGGAGCTTAGTGGACTAATTTCTGCTTTGATCAAAAGAGTGAAAAAGGAATAGAGTCAACACATAAAGGTAGTTAGTTAACAGTAATACAGCTCCTTGTTTTTGAGCGACTATTTTTCTGTTTTCCGGCCTGTCGCTTCTGTCAAAGCTCTCGCAGTTGAGAAGCCATCACTACTGGCCTGACAACGGGCACTCCCAGTTCCCGTTTTGGCCCATTCCGATTTTAGTTCCCATTCACGATGCTTATGTTACTGTATTCCAATTTAGGTTCAGGATTCAATTTATGCATGATTCTCATTATATATATATTCAAGTTTCAAATAGGAATTAAAACCTGCTACGAAAGAGTAGAAATTTATATTTCTCTTAGAAGAAAATGACAAATTAAGTTATTCTCTATATCTCTTAAATACTAATTCAAAATCTTCTTTTAAAACAATTGAAATAAATTCTTTTTTATTATTTTCTTTATAAGATAAAAATAATATATAATACTATATTTAATATATTTACCTATTTACTATATGAATAAAAAAATTTAATATATATTTTATGTCTAATGTATAAATTAATAATATCAGATATTATTAAAAAATAAAATAGAATTTTAATTTGATGTCTATAAATTAATTCAGTATTTATCATAACAGTTAATAAAAAATTTCTAAATATTTAACATTAATTAATTACAATTATCAGCTATCATTTATCATCAACAAATCAACCAAAAAGAAGCTCATAGTTTGTATTGAATATTCGTACTCAACAAAGTAATTTAATACGGTTCAATTGTTTACATTGACTTTCTCTGTACCTATCTCTAACATTGTATTAACTCAACCAAAAAGAATCACCCCATCACGCACTGGATACATTTATTTCTCACAAAGAAAATATCTCTCCGCTAGAATTTTGGTAGGAGCATATACCGATTGGTTACCTGACTTTCAAGAACATTCATAACGCAATCTGAAAATAGAGTTAACCAATCGTTATCACTATAAGCATTGAAGAAGTCCCTAAAGCGTACAATTCCATGTTCTTCATTACAGGCAGCGGTAACAATTCGAGTCCCATTCATTGCCATGGCTGAACACCCAGAGCTAGTACTCCCATCATCAGAAGGGCATCAGCCTCCCAAGTATTTATGTACAAATCCTCTGGCCCTCCTGTAACTATTTTATATGGATCCATCTGCAACAGTGTCACTGAGCCTGTATGTCCATCCAACTTAGCTATTGGTTCCGGTTTCGGCGTCGCCTGATTTCTCCTTATATCCCAAAGCATAGCTCTGTAACAATGAAACAGTTTAATCAGTAAAATTTTACACTTGTAACATGTATTTAAGTAGAGAAACCAAAGGCAGTTCAGTTAAAGTCTCTAGGCAGAAATAGTTTGTTCCATTGCATATGGTACCTCTGCCTATTCATTTAATTTAAGAGCTAAGTTCTGCATATTAGGTTTAGCAGAAACAGCCCACAATAAGATTATATGGACATTGAATCTTTAGACATTCCATTATATCAAAGTACTTTTTAATGGTTTATGTAGCGTTTAATTTTGAGAAGTCACACGTGTAAGAGAAACTTGCAAAACAAAATGATTCCAGCTTTCTATGAAGCATCTTACTTGCCATCTCCCCCAGTGCAGATCAAGGACTTTGAAGGCAAAAATCCAAATGAATATAACTTTGGTAGATAGATAGCTGCAGTGATAACTTTCTGCATTGTCCTCAAATCAACTGTTACAACTGAGGCACCAGAAGCAACATAAAGTAATGAATGGCATTTTATATCCATAGGTGTACCAGGCAAAGCAGTCATTCCCACACAGCATGGAGAACGAGCAATGGATGATTTAGTTGTATCCAAACCCTAACCTATTAGCAGCGAAAAAAATGCCATCACAATTAAGAAAAGAGAAAACAACATGCCATTATTCCTGTACACTAAAATCACTTTCCTCATAAATTTTATGCATTTTCCTTTACGTTGGGGACCATATTCAATTAAATTGAAAAGTGCCTTATAAACCTCCATCTCAGTGCAGCAATGAAGTTTTATTTCATCAGGTGGACACTGCATTGAGCACCTAGCATAAATGCTAGAGAAATGAAACTTTCCAACACCTAATGTGCTTTACGCCATCAAACAGTACTTCAATAGATCCATAACCAACTATCAATCAAAGTCCTGCTAAAATCACCAAAGAATTTATTTGTAAATAGATGCGAATCCCATACAAAATAATATTTACTTAATTGGTTCTATAACAGAAAATGCACCTTAAATGGAGCTACTGCAAACAGATGTTGACATGAGCAACATCTGAGCCTCATATATCACATTGCTGTAAACGACAACCCGATTTTATTACATTAAGAAAAAAAAATGACATGACAATGTAGCCATCAAAGACAAAATACAAGATAGAAATAATTAAAGCCATATATCACCTTGGAATCTTTTGAGATGGTCACCAAAAAAGAAGTTTTGTGCCTGAAGGAAGAAAGGATGAAACTTTGATTAGGTTATCAGGAAAATCTAAATTGTCAAGGAACTGGCACTCACAAATAACCACATAAACCTAGACAACAAAGAAGCACTTACCCAAGTCAAATCATTTAAAAAAAATACTAAAACGTACCCAACTGCTAGATGAATTACCTATAAGACATTCTTCCCATCATTATACAATAACAGTGAGCTACAGCTAAATTGTACTTGTTTATATCCATGCGTTACCTAAAGTGGCCAACAAGAACATAAAATTACAAAAAGCAGCCTTGCCACTCATACCCTTAGTGCTAGTAAAAGTTAGCAGCTATATGAAGAAGCCAAGACGTACCCTGCAACTGACATCAATTTAATAGGTTTCCCATGCCCATAAAACGTGGCCTTTAAGGTATGCTGACCACGCTTTCCAATTGAATTGAGGGACCAAATCCGAACTGTGCCATCCTCCCCACCACTTGCTAATACTTTAGAACTGCTATCGCCTAACAATTTATCTGACAAGGTTGAAACAGGGCCATTGTGACCTCTAAGGTTGAAACAGGGCCCCTGTGACCTCTAAAACAGTGCTGGCAAGAGACCTACAAGCAAAAGCATACAACATCAGTAAGTTTCAAGGGACTGCATAAGGATACAAACAATAAGGAACGTAAACTAGAAAAAAGGAATAATCTAAGAAACTATTAAAACCTTTTCGATAAACTACAGAGATTACAACAAGACAAAAAATAGCAAGCATAGCTGTCACATTATCACAAAAGACCAGTAGTCGGGCATGCAATACCTTCCACCACAGATGAATGAGTGATCAGAACTTGAGGTCACTAAAACATTTTCCTTCCATTGTGATTGGCTTCAGTAAAGAGAGGTTTCGTAAATGGGAAACAATCTGCAGCTCAGGCATCATTTCTATATGTTAAGCAACTGATTGAGTCAGCAAATTGTAGGTAACTATACCATACAAAGTTAGCAATAAAATGAAACAGAAATATTTAACTCATACAAGTAATTCTTGCATTATGATCAGTTAGTATGGTGGTGGCCTCAGAATCTATTCCATTTAAGAAACTATCAATCTTCACTATCTGTACAGAGGAACCCTAAATCCAATAATAAAAATCAATCAGTTTTTCAACAATATTTTGTTTCCAGTTAAAAATCACAAAATATGAAAAGACTTACCTGAGAAAAGATAATATCATTATTATCCAACATAACATGGTCAAAAGGTTTAGAATCATTCGTATACAAATCGGCACATAAAGGATCAGTACATTTGAATTGATGCAATGAGGCAAGCCTCTCCGAATATGCTTCCCTTAATGACAATAACCCACCAGGAACTTCTAGCGGCCACCGCTCTCTAATACCCAAAAGAACAAATAAAATGAATACAAAATAAATCATTTCATTTAAACAGAGAATAAAAAGGGGAAAAAAGAGAAAGAAAAAAAAAAAAGAGAGGGATAGTAATATCATTATTACCTATAGCAGCGGTGCCAAATGGAATCAGAATAAGCGACGCGCTTGAGGCACTTACAAGTGATAGCTAAGTTGGAGAGGTCCTGTAAGCTTAAGTAATTGGCGCAGTGAGCAAGCGAGTCTTCGTTCAAGTCCGTAAGCTTTGTCGTTGTTGCTGTCATCTTTGTTTCCTAATTCAATTTTTCTCCCACTTAATTAAAGAACCCTAAAACTCCGAAGGAGTATTAACGACCAGCTGTCGCCGTTGATGGCTTTGTTTTTCTCTTTCTGTATTTTTGGTCAAGGATGATGGGTGAAAATGTGATGTTCGTTTTACAAGTTGAGCGCTGGTTTTCATGCTTCCCTCCTGCCTAATCCCACCGCAAATATTTGAAGTGTAAATTGCATTGGCAGAAAGAAGTAATATTTAGGAAATTTATCATAAGGGCAAATATAGTTAGTTAGAGTTCCTATTCAGTTTTATTTGTCTATTGTTTGATTGATTGATAGGTAGTCGAAATTATTATGTAGAAATGAAATGAGGGGTCGAGGGGACAATTAGAGATGGGGTTTTTTGATCCCTAATTCAATTTGACTCTAATCAAAAAGGGTATATAGATTATAAAATTAATAGTGTGACAGATACGTGTAAAATATGTATCAATTTATATGAATATATTTCTATTAAATTTGCTATATTTATGTTTATAAGTAAGATTTTTCTTTTTATTTAATTAGGTTATAGAGCTTTCTTAATTTATTAGAAATATTAATTAATTTGTGATTAATTTATATATTTCTTTTGTGAATTTTTTATTTGTCATATTACTATTAGTCTTATTCTATGTTATAAAAGTCATTAAGTCAAAGTTATAAGGATTTGTATCATCTCATTTGAATTTTATAAAATTTTTAGTTGCTTGGACTTTATGATTTTTTTTTTTTTTTTTTTTGATATTAAGCTTTTAGGTGTATGACTATATTTTTTGTTTTGAAATTTTTGATTATATGAATTATGCACTTTTTTTATATAATAATTGTGAAATATTTAATTATGCAACTTGCGTGTCTGTTTTCTTTATTGGTTTTACTATGTCCATATAAAACACTTAAAGGATGATATATTATATAATTTTTTAAAATTATAAAAATATAATATAAGAGTATCTTTTAAGCATTGGATGTCAAACTCGGCACTAAGAGAGTTATTTCATAAAAAGATTTATATTAAACTATATATTCTTTAAATACTATCACTAAAGTATTAGTTTGGCTTTTTATATCTTTAAAATTTTTATTTTCATTTTTAAAGTATGTATTATAAATTTTTATATATTTTATTAATTTTATGTTTTATCTACAAATTATAAAATGAAAAATTAATTGAAAGTAAATACAACTCTTACTCTTTATATCTAAATAATTTAAAAGTACTTTTTATTATATAAATAAGACATTTTAAAATATAAAATACGATTAAAAAGTACTCTAAATATATATGAAAACCCAATTGGCTGTCCTCCCTCTGAGCAAAAAATTAGTCATGGAATTTAAAATTTAGTTGAGAATGGACCCCATCGTCATTTGTAGCGCAGTGTAACACGTTATTCGCGTGATGAATTTGTTTTTTCCATTTTTATTCCCATCTCCACGTGGATTTCACAGACTAGTCTTGATATTATTTTGAATTTTATAGTTTTATATTTATAATTAACTGATTGTTTATTTCACATAATCGTCAAATTTCATATTATATGAATATATATCGAAAGCTACATCATAAAAGTGCATCTTTTATATATACATATGACATTTAATTCTATTCATTATAATATAGTGTAGTCTTTAATAAAAAAAAATATCACTTAAAATAAAAAGCTAAAATGAGATAATAATTAATGGAAGGGTAGCTTTGTCCGTACAAATTAAACGAATTAATAAAATAATATATGAGAAGATTTACTAATGACAATTCATGCGATGACTTGAATAATTTTCAAATTTTATTAATTTTACATTTAAATTATTGATGCCTTTAACATACGTATAATGAGACGTACATACATATATATATATATATAAAACAAATAAAATAGCATGATATGATACATTTGCTTTATACAGCCGAATAGCCAAATTATAACCCAAAACAAAACGCATGCATGCTTCATCATCTTCTTCTTTTCTCTCTTTTTGCCCTAGTTTTTTAGTAATATTATTTGCCAGTATATATTTCAAGGTTAAAAGGATAGGGAAGGTAGAAAATGTATGAAGTATACAACATGTGCACGCATCATCATCTCAGATTCAATAAGCATGTATTAATTATAATCACATGGTGCAATGCATACATGGCAGCCAACCACTTCCTATCCTACCATCAGTAAGCTCCATGAATTTTCAGACACGAGCCATAGTTAATTAGAGTTGATTCATCAGAACATGCTTTGTCTTGAAAATGGACAAATTTAAAGAATATAATTCCAATTGATTTTTATTATAGTACTGTATAAGAATCACATAATTAATTAATTATGCGTATCCAATTACGTAAAGATAGCACTAAATTTGAAATCCTTGCACACCAATACGGAAAAGCAAATTCACATACTCTAATGGAAGTCATAGCAAAAGAAAGAAACAACGCAACTAATTGAATTAAGATTACCAATTAGCGAACAAAACACTTCAAAAGATTCTTTTGTTTTAGGAAGCAAAAAAGCAAACACCTAGCGAAGGTAGAGATGATACGTGTATGATTAAGAAGGTACAGAGAAGAAGAAGCATGCATGCAATGCAGCACAGGACAGCAGAGAAGGTACGCTGGTACAGTGTTGGGGTTCTCTTGGAAACCCAATACAGAAGAAGAGAATAAAGTCAAGTAACTTACACTTGGAAAAAAAACCTGAAAAACAGCATGCATGTTTTAACATTTTATGAGCTAAACCCTTAGGCATTTGCGATAAGTACAAAATTCTCTATGTACCTACCTGCTCCTTTTTGGCCTTTGCTAATGATCCTTCTCTTTTAACAAAGCTTACGTTACATTTTCATTTCATTAATTTCTGCGTCTTTTCTTCCATACGTATGCAAGTAAGATGCCTAGTGCAGGTGTCCTTACACCTTTTTTGCATGCCAGAGAGAGAGAGAGTTTAAAAAAGAAGAAAGAATATGTAGAAGGAGATGAAGATGAAGAAGAAAAAAGAAAAGAAAATGATGCATTCATGAATCAGACTTTGGTTTTGTCATCTCTCTTCATATGTAATGACTGAAAACTCAACCTGTTTCATGAACGCTACCTGATTAGAGATTACTTTTTTTCTTTTTCATCAAGAGAAAAAGAGAAAGAAACAAAAATGAACTGAACTCTTATAGCTTGATGTTCCCATTTTGCCCATTCATTTGAAGCTTTTCTTTTTCTTTTTATTTTTTTAAAAAAGAAAAATTAATAATGGGAAGCTAGTGGTTTCTTTTTTTTTTTTTTTTATCTTATTCTTTTGCCTTCGTTAATGAAGGGAGCAAGGAAATGAAGAAACGGTGAAACGTAGGAATAGGTACGGCAAAACAATATTTTCTTATAAACATAAGAAACTGAACCGTAGGAAAATGTATAAATGATAAAGTTATAGGGGCAAATATATAACTATTAAAAATATATGGATATTTATAGAAACATTAATTTTACATGAAAGTATTTATAACATCACTATTCAATATGATTTACCATCAAAAAAAATACTAATTCAAGTTCCTTAATAACTAATACAAAAAGAAAAGAAAGTAGTTCAACTCATGGTACTTCTTTTGTTATGGTTTATTTATTTATTTATTTAAGGAATTCTTAATTTAGGAGTTTTACGATCTTCTTCTTCTTTTTGTTTTTGTGAAGAAACGTTTCCAGTTTTAAGAAATACAAAATTGGCCGGAAAATTTTCCAAAAGTTTCTTTCAGACTTCATTTTTAAAATGCTTTCGAAACTCTAAAATGTCCATAGCTGAAAAAGAAGTAATAAAAATAATAATATAATTTCACGTAAAATACTTAATTAATATTCTATGATTATTTATGAACTTTAGGATAGGGTGCGTGACAATCGAACCACGTATCCATGAAACAAAATGACTAAAACCACTTTGCTTTTTATAGTTATAATAAAAAAATTAGCTAACTTTAACATAATTCCACATTTCAAATCTTTTTTTTAAGACAAAAAAACAACCTACTCTCTTTTTTTAATATAAAAATTTTGTTATTACATTGAGTATAATTAATATAATTATGTCATTATTGATAGGAAACTTAACTTTCATGTTCTATCCTTCTCTCTTACTTTTCTTTATTACTTAGTCAAAGTATACCTTTATAAAATGAATTAGTGCATTTTGATTAAATAGAAAATAAATCTAATATTGAAAGCTTAAATTTCTCATCCTTGAGAAAATATGAATGTAATAGGAACATTTGTCGATATATTATATTAAAATAATAAAAAAAAATAATCATATGAAATATTTAATAGTATTAAAAAGTATCACGTCACGTGAAATGTTAGTAACGTCAAAATATATTAGGTTACGTAAAACGTTTAATATAATAGCATAACAAAGCATTAGGTGATTTTTTTATCTTTTTTACTAGTCAAATGATTACCACGTGTCGATGTTATATTTTAAATTTATTCGTACATTTCTTTATTTATATTCAATTTATTGTTGTTATCATTTTACCCTCGATAGCTCTCGAGATGCTAAAATAAGCAAGAAAATAATAATATCATCAATGGCGAGTACTCTTGCGGAAATGGCAAAAGCATCGAGTTCTTCATTTTTCAGTTATTTCGAGAACAACGAGGAGCAAATAGCCGTTCGATTTCGTGAGGTAGGTATCATGTATCACTTAGGAGAAAAACTAGAGAGTTGGTAAATTAGATGTAGATTAAGAGCCAGGGCAGTCTTCTCATAGATGTGTAGTTGGGTGTATTGTTCATATTTATTTGATAATTGATGCTTGTGCTAAATGTTGAATAATACTTTCTTAAAAATTTGGAATAGGAGCAATTTTTCTTTTTCTTTTTATAGAATGGGTGAAAGATCGATCTTTCCCTTAATTGGGGAAACGATCAAATGATCGAGCTTAAGGTACAATGTTATATTGAATCGTATCATTAGCTTAATTATGGGTATTGATGTCTATATTTAGTTAATTCATTTTCTATTAATGAAAGGCAGTTCTCGTTCCCTAAAAGAAGAACAAAAAGAATTCAAACTTTCCTTTTCCAAATTAAAGGAAGGATAACAATTATAGATAATCTATGCTTGAAATTAACACATAATGTTATAGTATTTAACGAATTAAACAAAGGAATAGAATTATTAAGAAAATAAAATAGACTAAAAAAGTAAATCTTTTTGGAGCATATCTGATTATCAATGTTTCTTTTCCAAGTTCGGTATATAATTGTACATAAATTGGCAATTTGAGGATTAGGTATATAGATGAATTGCTGCTTTTATTGTAATTCAAATTCCACCCAATTTATCTCTCATTTCTTTGGCCATCTGATTCTCCCCTAAACTGATTTGTATTTCAGACTGTTATGATTTTGTTTGAATGAGTTCATTTTCTGACCAAAAAATAAAAGAAAAAGAAAAAACTATGTGCTACATTTAACAATATTATTTTCTTTGCACATTCTAATCCTCATAAGTTTTAATTTTCCAAATATTTTGGGTTTTATATATTTATGTATTGATATTGTAAAAATGACAGGAGGAATCGCAAATATTGGCTATGGGGACAAGAAATGAAGGTGGATTCCTTATCTTATAATTTAATATTAATTGTTCCTCTTGAAATAGATTTAAATCTATCAATGTAATGCTATACTACAAACTTTTTTTCAGAGACCATAATGTCTAATGACAAAAACAAAAATCTTTTCTTTTTTTTCCCACTTGAATCAAATCCTACTTTTTTTATTATTATTTCGCTGTTTTAGCCTATTTATGATACTAAAATCAAGTAATTTTAAATATAGATTTAAAGCCTATATATAATATAACTATCTTAACTGACAAAATTAAGTATGACTTGTAAGTCCTTCCATTTTTGTTTTTAAAAATTGGCAAAGATTTGCTTTTGAAAATTATTTTGATTTTATGTTTTCTAGCTTTGCACATTAACTTTTCACTAATTGATAATACATAATTAGTTAAAATTATACTCTTTCATATTAAAATTGAAAAAAGTTACATAGTTTCTGATTGCGTAGGACTACCTTGTAATAATTTGATTGGACCGATTGAATAAATTTATTTAATACAAGAGAAAAGAATAATATTATTGTTTTCAATAAATAAATGAATTAAATCTCACAAATTTCACTTATTAAATCTTATTCTTAGTTATCAAATAGCATAAATATGCTAAAAGATATAATTAGTTAACTTTTCACTAATTGATAATACATAATTAGTTAAAATTATACTCTTGGTTATATTTCATATTAAGAATTGAAAAAAAATTACATAGTTTCTGATTGCCTAGGACTAACTTGTAATAATTTGATTGGACCGATTGAATAAATTTATTTAATAAGAGAGAAAAGAATAATCCTATTGTTTTCAATAAATAAATGAATTAAATCTCACAAATTTCACTTATTAAATAGTTATCATCCAATAACATAAATATGCTAAAAGATATAAACTAATTAGATATAATTTATAATTGTGAATCTGAAGATATATTAGAAATTTAGCTAATTGATATCATTAATAACAAAATTTATTACTTTCAAAATGAATTTATGTTATGATTATTTAATTTACCAATAACAAAATAATAAAAGCATTTTCAAAATAAAATAACTAATGATTAAGTAACACTAAAAAGAAAAGCATAATTATATTTATTATGTGATCAATTTAATTAACATTCAACAATAATAATAAATTTTTAAAAATAGAAAAAAATCAATAACTATAACAACACTAAAAATGTAATAAAAGCAAAGCAATTTATATCATCGTAAATAATTTAAATAATATATTATATATAGAAAATGTTCACCAAAATTCCTGTTTTTAGTTGGATAAACAAAGCAACTAGGGATTTGAATATTCATTAAATCAAAGAATATGCAAGCAGTCAAGAAAATCCCCCTAAATAATTAAAGAGGATTCCAATAATACCTCGAGTAAATCAGATATTTCCATATCAGTGACTTAAAACCCACAATTAAAAAACATAATTAAAGAAGTGTAAAATGAAAAATTGAAAAGGAAAAGAATAAAGGGGCAAAATTAGAAAAACACAAAAGAGATGCAGACTGGATAAAATTCAAGAATTAAAAATTAAAAAGAAAAAACCTGGTATTAGAGAACAGCCCACTGGAAAGCAAAGTAATGGCCCCTGGTTTTCACTTCCTCAAACAAACCAACTGTGTATTTTCCTTTTAGCTATTATAACCCTCTTTCACTAACTTCCAATTTTAATTTCCCATTTATATACCCCATCCATCTCCCATTCCCTTCACCTTCTCCTCCTTCTTCTTGTTCAATAACAACAGAGAGATGCATACTTTAACATCATCTCCTGTATCCTGTTCTTGTACTTGTACTGTTTCATACTAAACACATTAGGATTAAAAAGAAAAACAGTATCATACATCACCAGTTACATATATTTGTTTACTTTTATTTATATAGGACACGCATAGAAAGAGAGACCTATACCTTTCCTTTTCTTGTTTTCCTCTGTTTTTCTTGTTTCCTCTGTTTTAATTTTGCATTTTCTCTTCATTTTAAGCGTTACCCATCTTTCAAAAACTTATATTTCAGTTGAATTTTGACATCTCTGATCGCGAGAAGCCCAATTCTTGCATTTTCCTGGATTCCCATTTCATAATCTTGTGTTCTTGTTTTCTGGGTTTGGTTGGGAATTTTTGAATTGTGACACAAAGGCTGAATGGGGATTGAAACAAGTGTGGCTAAAAGGAAAGGAAAGGAGTTTGGTGAAGTGGAAAAAGAAAAGAATCCAATTCTCAACAATACCAATACCAGAGGTGGAAAAAAGGCCGCGCGGGGACGCCACATCAAGAAGACGGCGGTTGTGTCACCGGTCCAAAAACTTTATGATACCTGCAAGGATGTCTTTAGCATTGGTGGACCAGGAGTTGTTCCTGCTCCAGATAAAATTGAAAAGCTAAGGGCAGTTTTGGGTATGTCTTTGTAATGGTTTCTTTTTTTCTTTTGTTTCTTTCTATTTTTTTCTTTTTTAATGTGACTTTAATGTTCTAAAATGTGGTTTTCTTATAAATGGCTAAAGATTAGAATCTAATAATTTGGCGGCATGGATTATGGTTATAGGATTAAGTTTTTGGGAAATTCTGATTAGGCAAGTTGAAGTTGTTATTATTATAAAAATGAAAATGGTTTCTTTGTTAGTTTATTAGTTGGATATCATGTACGCATGGATCTTACACTACCGTGGTCACATTAACATTTTGTTTTGGAAGCAGTCACATTGACATTGTTGCTCTTTATAGAGTCTTAACAATTTCTTACATCTGAATCTTCCATTGTCAAATTAAAGAGTGTTTACAGGCCAATGGCTTTCTGGAATTTTTCGATCTCTAGCACATTATTTGCAGTTTCGTAGAGTGAGCTGTGAGCTTCTTTTATTTTAGTCACTTATTTTATTTTATTTTATGTCTGGAATGATACATTGGTATCTGTTTTTTTTTTTGGCTTGGTGTGGTACATTTGTGTATTTTATTTTCATGGTTGTTGCCGGAGCTATGTCAAATAAATAAAGGCCACTACTTGGTACCGTATGTTTCTTTTTCTTTTTTCTTTTTCCTTTTTTTTTTTTTCATATATTTATTTTGCTAGCACTGTGCCGAATCTTTTCAACTGTCTTCGATTTTTGCACTTTTTCCTTGCATCAGAGTAATGCTACTGTCACAGTTTTTATTTTTTTTAAATGCGGTCATTTTGTGACAGTTCTAGATTTCATTTCTTCTGTCAGAAATTGCATTTAATTTCAATAACAATTGGCCATTTCTATATGTTAAATCAAATAAATTCATGATTGAATTATTTGGTGTGCTTAAATTTGCTGCCTTTGGAATATGTTTAGGAAAATTAGTACGATATTCATTAGAGTCCAGAATCACAATTGAAAAAGAATGACTGATTCCTTATCCAAGCTGTCACTGATTTTGAATGACTGTTTCCCTTATGTAGACGTTATCACACCAGAGGATGTTGGTCTGCATCCGGAAATGCCATATTTCCGTTTACCTGTGGCTGGGAGAGCCCCTCCAATACGATACCTGCATATTCATGAATGTAACAAGTTCTCGGTATGAAGGGTTTTGAGGTGCTTTAAAACTGAAGTTTTTTTACTTAGGGAGTTAAACTTTTGACTTGGGCTCTGTAAATTTGTAATATTACAGATAGGTATCTTCTGCTTCCCCCCATCAGGTGTCATTCCACTTCATAATCATCCTGGGATGACTGTATTTAGCAAGCTACTGTTTGGAAAGATGCATATCAAATCATATGACTGGGTGGATGAGGACTCTGTCAACGGGTCTGCAGTGGTGAATCCTTCTGAAGGTATGTGTTCCCTTGTTTTGCAACTGATCATTGTGTGCTGAGAAAGCTTTCTAAGCCTGTATGATTCTAAAAAAATATAAGCTACTGGTTCATGTCAATCGTACATATTCCAAAATTTGAAAGCTCGCATGAAAAATGCGAAAGTTTTAGGATAATGTAAAGCAAGCGTATATTTGTAAATTGATCCTCATTAGTAGCTATGAAGTATAAACTTTATGTAACCTTGCATGTGATATGGTATTTGTTGTCTGTGCAAGAACCATACTGAAAACTTCTGGCAGAATCAAGACAATGGAAATTTGATCCTCGGTTTTCTTTTTTCTTAAAAGTGGCTTTTGTTAATGCAGTGAAGCAGCCTAATGTCCAGCAACCCGAAGTGAATCAGCCTGAAGTCCAGCAACCGGAAGAGAAGCAGCCTGAAATCACGCAATTGGAAGAGAAGCAGCCTGAAGTCCCTCAATTGGAAGAGAAGCAGCCTGAAATCCAGTCACCGGAAGAGAAGCAGCTTGAAATCCAGCAATCGGAAGAGAAGCAGCCTGAAGTGAAGCAGACTGAATTCCAGCCACTGCAAGGGAAGCAGCACGACGTCCAACGACCTTCAGTACGACTGGCTAAAGTCAAGATTGACTCTGACTTCACTGCCCCTTGCAACCCTTGCATCCTTTATCCTGTTGATGGAGGCAACATGCATTGCTTTACAGCAGCGACAGCATGTGCAGTGCTAGATGTTCTTGGCCCCCCATATTCAGATCCTGAAGGTCGGCATTGCACATACTATAATGACTTCCCATTTGCCAATTTCTCAGGTATCATGTGACATCTTCATACAGTTCACCGTGCTTTCATATTGTCTATATTAGCGCAGTAGTGTCAATAGTATATGCAAACTCAGTTGTGAAAAAATGGCAACTTTGTTGTGTTTGAAAATTCAGTTGATGGTGTCTCCTTGCCCGAAGAGGAGAGGGAAGGTTATGCATGGCTTCAAGAAAGGACGAAGCAGCCAGACGATTTCAAAATGGTAGGAGAATTGTATAGAGGCCCAAAAATCGTCAAGAAATGAGCGAACCCGTCTATGCTATTATCTTCCCTATGCCTTGTTAAATCATTGGTTGCTGGCGCTTCTGTAGCAGACCACAGTAGAGCTTTTATTTTATTTTTACCATTATCTTCTTGTCACTTTTCTTTTTTTATCTTTTTATCTTGTGGGACGTGAGGCACTTGGTGGCTTCTTTTTTTTTTTCTTTTTTTCCTCAATAGTTTCTGTACATAAAAGGTTAAAAGAGAAAGGACAAAAGTATTGTAGGTGCACCGGAAAGAGGTCGATAGTGGAATGAGAAAATGTTAAAAGTGCACTTTTGTGGGTCACTATCATCTCGTTAATATCTCTTCTCTCTTCATGTTTTTTTTCCTCCCCCTTGTTTCTGTTGATTAAGCTGATTGATGACATGCGAATGTAGATTCGTGCTACACGCTGATGGCCAATGTTTTCATCACCATTTTGATCTGACAGAAGAGAAATATCTTATCCGGAGCCAAATTATTTAGCCTATCATTCTTAAAGCGACCTACGCCTGTACTTCCTAAGGAAAGCTTTTAAGGTACAAGTTGTTTGCTCGGTACTGACAGACAGAGATGCACTACCTAGTATGTTTTACTTTTTTTTTTTTTTGCCCTTTAATGGAAAGGAAAACGATTTGTTACTTTTAAGATAGATGGCTCCGGAGGGCTACCTCAGATCCTGAAACAGTGGTGTCCGTGTCCCTTAATTTGTTGGAATTGTTGTGTAACTGTCATTCTGTCCAATTAATATCTTTAGTTTGATGATGTTGATACATCGGGAGATCAACTTTGATTCCTGAATTTGCCACTTGTCAATTTGAGATTTACTTTCTTTAAAAATATAAGATCATCTTATTATTTTGGTGTGAGGTCATGGTGAAGGTTTTCAAGGGGAATGTGGTTATGACGTGGCCCGCACTCGATTGGGACTGAATCCGTGTGCTGATCTATTTTTTTATTGATAAATATATTTGCATTATGCAGTTCAAAAGAAAGAAAATGGGAACCTTTATTTCCATTATTGTTACCCTTGTATATGAATATTAAGGTGAGCTTTCCCTTTTTTTTTTTGGGGGTTTTTAATATTTGCTAAGAACGATAAAATATGATTTGAAAGTAGTAGATGCGTATGCTTATGTGATCAAGTATGTACTACGTATTCACTTTCTCTTCAGCTAATCGATTTAGTTGAGTTACTTTTACTTTATGCCAATTTAATGTGGAAAAACAAACATTCAGGAAATTTAGATTCAAATCTCAAGTGGGTCAATTAGATCTCAGTAACTAGACACTAATAATGGAGATTTCTCTGTCTTTTCATTGCAATGCATGTTAAACAAGAAGCAGGTGCCGATATTGTATGTCAATGTAGGTTAAGAGTGGTTTTGCAATATAGAAAGTGTCGTGGATTGAGTTCACCCTTTTTAATAGTTGATTTTATGTTCTAAAGTATGTCAATGTTTGTGAATATAGGCCCAGGTTGTTCTTCACTTGGATTTGGAGCTCTCTCTTGGAACATGACGCATTCCAACCAGGAGAAAATGGTGTTCTTTTTGTCAAGAATAAACATCTTGGCTGAACTCGTTATGATAATTATGATTAATTCTCTCTTTTGAAACCGAACGACATCAGACCTCATCATCAATCCCAAAACCACTGCTGAAAAACTAATGTACAACATCTAAAGTAAACATTTCTGATGCTAATTAATCTCCACACATTAGTGTTGTGGCTGGTGAAATGACTTTACTGGTTGGTTGGGACATCTCTAAGCATCTTGAAGAGCATGTTCGTGGTCTTTGCTCTCAAGGATGCGACGATGTGTTTGCTCCTGATGACCATTTGCGTACCAACCAAGGGGAAACTTGGGAAGATACATGCCACTGTATGCGTTGTTTTTATTAATTTCTGGCCACTTAATGTTTCAGGTTTAGATTAGAGAATAGATAATCTTTTATACGATTGTTACCTTTTCTCTTTTAAAAATACTTCTTACTTTTACAATTATACGGTTTTTCTTCTTCTGCTTCTTCTTCTTTCTTTCTTTCTTTCTTTTTTTTTTTTTTTTTTCCATCTATCTTTCTTTATTTATGTTTTGTGATTTTATTTGATGCATTGATTTTTTGGCGATGAGACAGAAACGGCAATCTTTTTCTATTTACTTCTCGTTTTCTTCCGATGATGGGTTACGGTATTTCTTTCTTTAAAAAAAAATAAAAATTCAAACAGTAGAAATGATATGTTATCTTCTTTTAAATTATGCGTGTAAAGGTCCCTTTGGTTCGACCATTTGCATGGAGAAGAATTGCATGCAATCGATGTCCTGGGGCAGGACTTCTGCATATCTCAGCAATCCTCAAGCATGTCTCCTGACGAAAGCGGCCCAGACATTAAAATGTTCAAATTAAGTTCGGGCTTGGGCCGGCTCTAGATTAGGATATTTCACTTGGAACATATATCCAATATTTAAATACCTATATATAAATAATAAGGAAAATTAATCAAAAGCACATGGGAGTTTCACTGTTTTCACAAAAGATTTTGCTGACAAGGTTATAAATTATAATAAAAATAAGCATCTCATTTTTTAAAAATTTCAATTTGTAAGAATTTATATTTTTATTGTTTGAGACATCGATATGACAATCAATAAGGAAATTAAAATTTACTAAATTTTAAATTCATGTTATCAGATATGGACAACATGATAATAATAGTTTATTAGAATAAAAATGGTTAAATCCTAATCAATGCTTAAAACTGTCGAAAAGAAATTAAGTCTCACTATTTGAATGAAACACTAATTACTTATTTCCATATTATGTATGTTTCTTATATTTTGGCCTCCATCTTCTAAGATTATTCCTACATGTTTTAGAATTTTCTTTTTTCATTTTAACCCCTCCTGACTCTTAAAAGAAGATTTTTTGATTCCACTTCTTAACTTTTTTACTAGTTCTCCCATTCAATGCATAAGGTGATGACTAGTTGACTCTAAACTAGTTAGTATGCATGTGCCTCGCATATAACTCCAACTGATTACGATTATATTTAATTCGAGACTATCATTTAACATATATCTTACAAGATCACAGGTTTTATAGAGCTCTTCAAGACAGGAGGATGGTACAGTATCTGTTGACACCATCAAAAGCTGCCTGATGTTCTTCAGACTAATGGAATTCATTTTCTTTCTTTAATTATCATTGGGAAAATGGACTAAATGCTTTGATCCTTCAAACCCTAGTGGCAGCAAATTTTTGGAAGAAAATGATCTGGCCAAGTAACTTTTATGAGCTCTTTTTCTTTTCACTAGCTAGGGGATTCGAATTTAAACATTGCTTTCACCTTATCATTGTCCATTTTTATTCCCCTTTCACGAATCTGCAAACCCAAGGAATGACCTGCCGAAATCACAAAGGAAACTTTAATGGGTTCATCTTGTTCAACACATTCAATAATGCGTATCATTAGCTTCCCATGAATTAAAAATAATATCATCATTGCCCCCTTAATAAAATCATTAATGGGTACTCAAGTAAACTAATATTACTTGCTAATCACTATCTCTTAAACAAGCTCTTATATACTTTTTATTCATTTTTTTCTTACTTCACTCTAACAGCTAATTAGATTCCTTTCAAAAGTCTCGTATTTGAATTTTGTTAATATGGAGGAAAATGCTACATTTATATATATATGGATGCCTGATTTGTAATTGTGGACGAATATAATAACCTGAATATAACTTGTAGCCGACTGCTAAATAATAATACAATTACAAATCTCATATTCAGAGACTTGGAATTCAATGTTGTAATCAATATCATTGACCCATTTAGTCAGAGTAATCACAACTTGCCCCAAAAGTCTTCGATTAGGAACTGGCAAGAGAATAAAAATAATTTCAGAGCCATCACAACCCAAGATGTATTTGGACCACCATATCTCTCTCCTCCTCCAAAAAATACGATAGTTTGGATGTAATTATAAAAATAAAAAAAAAAGAGAGAAATGGTTGAAAGATGCCTTTGCAATTAAGCGTTGGAACATAGGATTGTTGGGATTTAAACAAATAAATGAAAACTTAGGTCAATAACTGTGATTTCAATGGAAGTAAATGATAACATATTGAAGTTGAACTTGTCATATATAATTCTCATTTTCCCCCCTATAGCTTAGTTAAATTAGAGACATGCATTAGTTGCTATTCTATGTTTGTAATGTGTCACTCCATTGACTATGAATCTAACATCTCTAATGCCTTATGTAAGACCTAATTTAATATGCCTCTTAATTTGATTTATAGAACCCTGATGCCTTTTACTATTCAATAGGTGACGATCATGAGGGTGTGTTTACTAATCTTGCAAATCAATAAAATTAAGTATATATATATTTTTTTTTTCCTTTTTATAAAAGAACTTAACAAATTCTCAAATTTTACTGGTCGTGGGCATCATTTTTTTTTAATTTTAATTAGCTCACTAGAAGTGAATGATATCATCTACTATTAATATTCAATTTTATAGATTTTTTTTTAAAATTTTTATGAGCTAAGTAAATCGTACAAAGATTTATACGATAAATTATAAGATTATAAATTATATCTTTTAGTATTTAATAAAAATAATATACATATATATTTTCAAGTTGAGTAAAATAAGATTGTTTGGGTGTTTCACCATAAGTTAAAAATAATTTGGGTGTTTTTTATTTTGAGATAAAGAAATGGTAAAAGTATTGCCAAAAGCGTTCACTTGACTGGGAATTGGCCATCAATGGGGTATTGGGAAGCAAATCCACAATATTTCATTTATCAGGAAGATATAAAAAAGCTCCTGAGAAGTAGAGATGGACATTTTATGACAATAAATTAAACTTAAGATAATATTAACATTTCTATAGCACATAATTTAACAATCACATATATCGGACAAGTAGTTGAAGTTAATTAATACAAACAGTCGTATTATGATTTCAAATGGATGATGTTGGCTGAGCAAGTCGAGACCAATTATTAGAAGTCTTACATTTCGGATCCCTATGTACATTGGGCTCCAACACTTGAGAGAAATGCTGCTAATCAGAAATTGATTGACATCTTGATGAAGCTTTATTTATATATTTAATGACATGGGTTCACACACTAAATATATTAACTATCATTTACACTAATTATCAACATTGCTTAATTAATTCTTACATATATAACTACCAATCAAACAACTCCAGTTGGCTCTTATGCTTTATGGTAACTTTATTTGGGAATAAAAAGAAATAGGTAAATAGAAAAAGAAAAATAAATTCATGTTATTTTCACCTATGTAGAAGGCTATATGTATATGAGATAAAAGAAATATGTTTTAAGTTACTATTTTATCTTTTTTTTTTTTTTTTTGTGTCTAAATATTAACCTAAATCAACTAATGCATTTTTTTTCACTTGAAGAATTCAAAATCTCATTTTTAAAATAAGGAAAACTCAATGTCCACTTCAATGGTCCTTTCTTAATATTTTCCTTGCTTTCAAACAAAGAGTAAGGGGCTTATTAATAGATAGTTATCTTTAGTTGTGTGTATAATTGTTTATTCATTTAAGTCCTTAGTTAAATGAATGGTAGATAATTATACAATATAATTAAGAGTATAACGATTATTGGTGTAATTATTAAACTATTAACCATGTTTGCCTAGTAGTAATATCTATGAAAAAGAAAATAATAATAAATATTTTAGCGATTTATGATTAATGTATTCAATATGAGCTTTCCAAAAAAATTAAAACAAAACTTATTAAAATTGTTGAAATTAGTAAATCAATAAATAAAGAGATTAATTCTTTTTTTCTTTAATCTCCTTAACCCATTTTCACTTTAGAGGAAAGGGATTAACAAAACTGGATGGTAAAAGGATTACTGGATTTTCAAAAGGCCAAAAACCAAAATGGAAATGTCAAATTAACCAAAACAGATTCCAATCTTTCTCTTATCCCATTCAAATTTAATTTGAAAGTAATGTGCACAAATATATATTTATATAGAGTTTGCAGTTGAAGGATGATCGAAATTGAAGGAGATATTTCTATCATGACAACTTGTTCATATTGTACTTGAAGATGTTGTGAACAAATCCTTCTTTGTTTAATCGTGTAAAGTCAAATCACCTAAGTTAAATAACTTAAACCAAACTAATCCCCTCATATTTTAAAATCTTGTTTTCTAATAAATTGCCCCGTCATATGCTAAGAGTCGAGAAATGTAGCAATGCCACATGACAGAAACTAAACGTTGTTCTTAGATAAAATTTATTGTATATCGACATATGATATTATTTATTAAATTTAGTCATGCGTAAATTAAGTCTACCTAAGAGTTTTTTTTTTCTAAATTTTGGTAAAAATTGGAAACTTTGCTTTGTAAAACCATAACTAGTGAATAATGAACCACTTATATATAAACTATTATTTACTAATCGTTGATAGTAGATTAGTGAATTATGCATGCTTGATGAGGTATATGATGGCTAATATTATCTACCTAATACATGTTTTATAATTAATTTATCTTTCTCATAGGATTACTGCGATTTGATTTCCCAATTTTTCAATCCACTTAAACGAACTTCATTAGTTAGATTTAGAATAGAAGATTTCCATAGAGAAAAAAAAAATGATAGTCTCTCATGGTTTGAAATTAGAACCCTAATTATTGAAATGGTGATTTGCATATTAATATTTTTCCCATCATTTTACATTCTTAATTTTTTCCAATTTCATCCTTACCAGCACAATACTGGCCGTTCCTCTTCTCTTTCTAGAATCATTTGATTTTACTCTTAACGGAACTGTACTGAACTAAATCTGCACAAATACAAGGCAATGATCAAGCTTTTGTACTCCAGACTGATGAGGTAAAGACTCTACCAACTCAATTTTCCAGCAACCGCAGGTGATAGAAAAACAAGATTACCGAGTTGGTATGAATAAAAGGTAGATTTACTTCATCCATACTTCGATATTTATTGTTTTAACTCGGACGGTAATTTCTGGATGCATAAGCCCGATATCATAGTATCCTTAAAACTTACCATATAAGAGATGCAATAATTTAGCTTATGACTTTCTTTTTCTGTTGGTTACAGTAGTGGCAGCTAGAGAATCATTCCAGGGTGACACGCCCTATACTAACATCATTTCTTAAACAACCATGGAATCCTGAAGGAGCATGAAGAAAATTGATGGATAGCAATAGGGAGAGACTTCCTGCATAATTGGCCATCCAGTCTGCTGCAAATCACAGAATGCTTTCTTTTTTTGTTTTTTAAAATTTCCTTCTTTTTCAATTTGGCTTAATTAATAAAATTAAAAGCAAAACCTGCAGCTTGCGTTTTTCGATGCGAAACCTGAAGGTGGGTTCTTAGTACTACACTTGTATATGCAAATAATAGTACAAACATGAAGAAAGAAGGTCAATGGCATGAGCAGCAATGTCTTATAACGTGTAAAACAAGCGTATTGACCGGGAACTTGACAATGAAATATATAAACAAAATCCATAAAGGCTCCACCGTTGACACGCTCACCCACCGGCCTCCGGATTTAGGGCGTCACCAGCTGATCATTTGACCATTTAATTAGCAATGTTAAGTCACCTTTGTACGAAGCTTCAAAGACAGTTCTACTATACTTAATTAAATTTTGCATTCACAAACAGTAGCATGAAATAAAATATTTAATAGAGTTTGCCAGATAATTTAGCTCTCTCTCTCCCCTCTTTAGTCTGGGTCTTATCTGTGGAACAAGTTGAAGTTGAAGCTGAATTGTTCCAGATTTGTCTACTCTTTAATTTCTGTTTCTATTGTAATAATTAAATAATAGCAGAGGTGTTGACATTTTTGTATATCTGCGTAATAGACAGATGAGCACTGGGATTTCAATTTGTTTATTAGTTTAATTGTACTAAAAGTCAGGAAGACTTTACAGCTTCTATTATAAGAAGTGGCCAATGGACATGGCCAGTCCATAAAAAAGAAAAGGCAAAATATCCATATCTCTTGGCTTTTAATTAAGCTTTGTCTCAAGAGAAAATGCCCAATTCTGGTGCTACTGTTGATTTGATTAGCCACGAAGGTGGTTTCAGTTTACAGGTTAAGAATGATAATAAGGTACACAAAACACAAATTCATATGTTATGTTAATCAATTTGAATTATTGAAATAATCAATGACTGATTGTTTGGTACTTATTAATTATATGATTAAAGGTTGAGATTGGAGGACATATACAGGATCATAGCGTGAAGCCATCTTCATCCAGCAACGAGGGCTCAAGCAACAGCAAAGAGGTAAATTAAACATACAAAGCTTTTACTTCTCGGTGTGTTCTTTATTCTTAATTATCTGTATATATCCCTTTTCTACTAAATCCAAACAAGATCGGGTGTTGCTTTATTCTCTCTTTTCCTTTTATTCTTTCTTTCTATATTATATATTGTAACATATTACTTACCATCTGATCATATCAATATAACTTTTCATATTTATTCTGAAAAAATCATATGACAATAATCTTTTTCTGTTTCTCCTGGTTTTATGTTTTTAGCTTTTGTTTTCCTTTTATAATAGATCTCTGATCCAAAGATAGAAAGGAAAATGGTTGATACAATCTGTCTCTCCTAAACCTCTCTGATAATATTTTGGTTGATACAGGTGGATGTCCTCGAGTCTGCCAAAGCAGAAATGGGGGAAGTGAGGGAAGAAAATGAAAGATTAAAGAAGATGCTAAAACAAGTAGAAAAAGATTACCAGTCTCTCATGCTGCGCTTCTTTAACATCTTTCAACAAGAAACTTGCAAGAAATCTTCAGATTCAACTCCGTCTAACCACAACGAAACTGAAGAACACGAGCTCGTGTCACTTTGCCTAGGAAGAACTCCACCTCCATGCGAGCCTAAGAAAGATGAGAAGCAGTCAGGGAGCAACTCTAGCAAAAGTTGTAGAGAAGATGAAGAGTTGAAGGCTAAACTTAGTCTTGGTTTGGACGCGACGGAGCTTGTTTCGAATCCTAGCTCCGGGAATAGCTTAGAAGAAGTAAAGGAAGATGAAGCAGGAGAGACATGGCCACCAAGTAAGGTTAATCCAAAGAGAAGTATAGATGATGAGGTTGCACAGCAAAGCAATGTGAAAAGAGCTAGGGTTTGTGTGAGAGCTAGATGCGACACACCAACGGTTAGTATCAGATATCATTGAATCCGTCTTTATAATTACTAGTACATATTTTTCGTTCTTATCAGTGAATTAATGGATTGTAGCTAAAGTATAATTATTCCTGATATCAGATGAACGATGGATGCCAATGGAGGAAATATGGACAGAAAATTTCTAAAGGAAATCCATGCCCGCGAGCATACTACCGCTGCACAGTTGCACCAGCCTGCCCTGTTAGAAAACAGGTATATTGTCTTTTTTTTTTTTTTTTTCTATTTAGAAGTTTTCTGCAAAATTTAGTTTGAAATTATTATTGTTTTTTTGAAATTTTTTTGTTTACATTTGGTGTATGTCTCTACCTTGTGACAAGTCCACCGATAATTAACACATATTCATTAGTATTAAATAATAAAATATGTGTCAATTATCTAAATATACGCAAAACTTAAATAAAAATTTCTTTCTTTTTCTATAAACTCACTAGAATACATTTAAAGATTTATTTATTATCTTTCATAAGATATATTTAAGATTCTAATCGGTTTAATTATGAAAAGCCTAATTAAATTTAAGAATAGTTATCAAATAGGATTGGCATGTGCGGTAGTCTTCTCACAGATAATGAGACTTATCCTCTATTAAACAACTAGATATACATATGAGAGGTTAACCCATGTCGCGATCTTATTCAATAATATATATATATATATATATATATATATATATATTAATTTTTAGATTTAATTTTTTTATATATTTATATTTATTCTTGATATATGAAATTTAAATTTATATATAATTTTTATAATTTTTTCTATTAATTTATTAGTTCATAAATTATATTTTTAATTAAATACGCATTTAATGATGCCATGTGAATCGCTAAAAACATGTAAAGTATATGGCTAACTCAATAACGAAAGTTTCTAATAATAAAAATAGTATATTAATTATATTTTAATATTATATTAATTGATAAATAATTCTCTAATCAAATAATAATATTAATTTATTCTTAACAAATAGCATGTTAATTTTATTTAATATTATATTAAAAAATAAATTAATTTTATAATTAGATAATAATTTTACAAAATAATATCTTAAATTATATTTTTAATATTATATTTAATAATAAAATTAATTTTTAATTATATTATATATTGTTAATCTTTAAAAATAATAATATCAATTATAATAAAAATAATAATATTGATATATTAATTTATATAATATTAGAATTAATTAATAAATAATTCTAAAATAATTTTTATATTATTATATTAATAAATTTTTATAAAAATTAAAAAATTTAAAAAATATCTAATTTATAATTATTTTTAAAATTTTATAAATTAATATTTAATATTAAAAAATTTATTAAATTATATTTATCAATGCAACGCAGGTTAAACACTAATTTTTCTAAACTTAATTAAGAACTTATGCTAATAATTTATAAAACATGACTCCAGGTGCAACGATGTGCTGAGGACATGTCCATCCTGATAACTACTTATGAAGGAACCCACAATCATCCACTTCCTGTCACAGCCACAGCTATGGCTTCCACAACATCAGCAGCTGCTTCCATGTTATTATCAGGTTCTTCCTCCTCACAGCCAGGCGTCACTTCCCATGCCACCTTCGCAACTCCTGCTACTCATGATCACCTCAATGGATTAAACTTCAGCCTCCATGACAATTCAAGAACAAAACAGTTCTACTTAGCAAACCCTTCTTCACCATTATTCCCAACAATTACTTTAGACCTTACTACCTCTCCATCATCCACTTCATCTACTACTCCTTTCAATAGGTTGTTCTCTTCAACTTCATCATCAAGATTTCCATCAACAAGTCTTAACTTTTCTTCCGCAGAGTCCAGCATATTACCAACTGTTTGGGGCAATGGATACCAAAGTTATAATAGTATTGGGTCCTTAGTGAGTAGTCTAGGCAAACAAAACCACCAAATGTATCAGCCTGCAACAGCTTCTCAGCAAGCTTTGACAGAAACCTTAACCAAGGCAATAACATCTGATCCAAGCTTCAGGACTGTCATAGCTGCAGCAATTTCATCAGTGATGGGAAGCAGTACAGGTGCAAGTGCAAGTCCAAGCAAAGGGGTGGTTGCAGAGAGTTTTGGTCAGAGTTTGAAGTTAGGTGAGCCTAATAATCAGGCAAATTCTACTATTAACTCATTGACCCAGAATGGGAAAGGATCATGTGCATCAAGCTATTTCAACGGCTTGTCATCTTCAACTTCCCAAATGGGAAGTCTGCTTCAGTCTGCAGCATTGCCTTTTTCTATCTTTAACAGTGCACCTACGTCTACTAATAATGACAAGGATCATAAGAGTTGATATACGCATATACACAGTAAGTGTTAAATGTAAGAAAATGGCAAAATTAAAAAAAAAAGATTAATGCTGTTTTCTTATCTTTAACAGTGCTTTTATGCCATTTTGTATCAGTAGATAGATTAGTATTCAAACAGAAGATGAAAGTGTAAAAGTAAATTTTCTTTCTTTCATGGGCATAAGCTGTAGTACATTTGTGAAGAAATAAAATGAAGGTGCAGAAGTTGGTGGTTGTCAAATTTACAGGCATGATAAATGCGGGTAAATGTTGACTATATTTCCAATTGAAAAATGAAAGAACTTACTTTGACTTCTAATTTTTTGACACATGCATGCGCTTCTTGTCGGTGGATTTTATTTTATTTTGTTTACAGAATCCATAATATAACTGATCATAATTTATATTACTAATTCTTAAATTGTTATCTTGACTTGTATTTGGGTTTCATCTCTTAGATGAATTCTTGTTTGCTTCAAAATTATAATTAAAATAAATGGGAAAAATTGGCTTGGCATCCACAGAATTATGGTCTAAATTTGTAGTGAAGTGTGATTCTCTCAAATAATTGGTACACATTAGTTTAGAGAACGCAGTGATGAATCTAAATTTCTGACGGCTTGATGGGTCTTCATTAATGAGTAAATTAAGTGTTTATTCAATTAAAACTAATTTTAAGAGGGTAACTATCATCAATTCCTGAAGAATGCCGTACGTTTATCCAATGTTCAAATTCCATGCCAGTTCACGTCTTCAATTGTAATTTTGAATCTCTTTAGATCTTTGACTGTAACGTTAAACTTCTTTAATCTGTCGTAACTCTCAGCCTGTTTGAATGAAAATATTCAAGATTTTGAAAGTTATACAAAATTTTAAAATATTAAGGTAATAACTAAAAAGTAAAATTATTAAATCTTTTAAAATCTTTGGAATCTTAAGGCACCAAATCAGTGATTGAAAAAAAATATAATTTAAAATTTTTTACTGTTGGATATTACCGGTAAATATCTGGAACGACGATGCTGTAGGCAATATAATAATAAGCAAAAATTAAGAATTGATAAGGTTAAGATTATTTATCACTACGAATGTGAGACTTTCAGGCTATACTTTAGTTGCCCCTTTGCAAAGTCTAAATGCATAACATGTTTGAATTTGAAAATAATTTAAACAAATCAGGCGAACTTAAGAAGTAATTCTAGAAAAGCACACAAAACTGGTACAACTTTGCCTAGCTAGACATTAGCAAAAATTTATTGCGCATGATTAATGGAGAAAAGCCGCCATTGGTTACGCAAAGAAACGGTCGATTTCTGATGGAATTGAGAAAGTTCCTTACGGGATAAGCTCAGATGATTGTCTAGAAGCATAACTTGGGAAGAAGGACCAAAGCAGAATCTGACTGATTGTGCTTCTTCACATGCCTTGTTTTTGCTTTTTCTCGTCTTCGCTTCCGTTTCTTCCATACTTTTTTCTTAGCCTTCAACAAGAGTGCCTCCAGAATTAGGTTTTCCTGAAAGCTTGGGAAAATTTCTCACAACTGAAAACTTTTATAGAGAAGAAAAATTGCAGCAAGAGGCCTCGACTAAAACTGAAGCCTGCTTTCAAAAATATGATCCACATGACAAATCTACAAAATCAAAATTGCTTGGGAATAAATAAAAATACTATAAAAAATATATCATTCCAGCTCCCTCATGAATTTTCATCTCATATTCATTATTTTCATAGGGTGTGAGTAAAATCTAAAGATAAAAGAAGACAGCCTGTTGCCTTACCAGCATTGTCCAATACATGGTCAATTATTTGATATATTTCTCTATGACACTTTCAGTAATTCATGGAAAGCCTCCTGTGGTATATCAACAGAACCAACACGCTTCATTCGCTTCTTGCCTTCTTTTTGTTTTTCTAAAAGCTTCCTTTTCCGGGTAACATCCCCACCATAACACTTAGCAAGAACATTTTTCCTCATAGCTGAAATCCTAATGCACAGTAAGGAGAGATGATGATGAATAGTAGTTAAAGCTCAAATACCGGATGCAATATCTACTGATTTATTCATAAATATAGAGACTGAAATCACTAATGCTGCTTTTTTGTATTGAGGAAATTATCAAGAACTAAAATGATAACCTGAAGACACAAACATCCCAAAAAAACACATTATACTACTTACGTTTCCCTTGCAACAACCTTTGACCCAATTGCAGCTTGTATGGTTATCTCAAACATTTGCCTGCTCAAAATAAGAACATCAGACTACTGTGAAGAAGAAGAAAATATTAATATGGAAGCAACAAAAGTTGCAATTAGAAACCTATCAATGAACTTCTTCAGTTTGTCCACCAGCTCACGACCAACACGCTGTGCCTTCAAATTGTGGACAATGGTTGCCATTGCATCAACTGGTTGACCATTTAAGAGGATATCAAGTTTCACCAATTCAGCTTCTTGATATCTGTTAATGACATCGATCAGTAATGTCAAACGAGTAGAGATAAAAGAAAAAACAAGATTAAAAATCCTGCAAAGTGAAAGCATAGAAATTGCCACCTCCCTTCTCCAATTTTAATTTTAAGGATCCATTCTACTGACATAATAATCCAAATTTAAGCAGCACCAGAACAATGCCCTAAAATAGCAACATGGAAGAGCATTTGCACAGTGCATTGAGGCTTGTCACTAAAGGAAGTTTGGATGATTGGGCAAAACCAATTGGCAAAATAAGTAACATGCAGCTAAAACTTTCTATGGCTGAACATCTATTTATTGGCCTTTCTATGGCTGAACATCTATTTAGTGGCATCACTTCTTACCATGCAAATAAATATAGTCTCCGTTTGACATGCATGTTTGTGTTTGAGAGAGAGAGAGAGAAAGAGAGTACGTACTCTGAATCCTCGTAATCAAATGAAGCATATCCTGATGTTATACTCTTCAGCTCATTGTAAAAATCAACAACAATTTCCCTCAATGGTAGGCGATACTTCATAAAGGCTCGTTGGCTTGATAGATAAGACAAAATGATTATTAGTAGCCTAATTGTGGGCTAGAGTATGAAAGAGTCAATGTGCAGTAAGTAGACAAAAGTAGCATATAATAAAATCTATTAATTAAACTACAGGCAATAACTGGCAACTAATTTGATCTGGCACATAAAATTACCTGTCAATAAATGAATACTCCAACTGCTGTCCTCTCCGCTCAGAACAAAGGGTAATAACAGGCCCCACATACCTTATACAGAGAAACGAAAAATGGATGAGTTAGTACTTACTAATAGGCATGCTAAAGAATAGCTAAGTCATAATGCAGAGGGACAGTGACAGTATGAGAGCTTACTCACTAGGGATGATAATTGTAGCAACAACTGTAGGTTCCCAACTAGCAGTAACTCGTTTCTTGGGGTTTGAAGGCAATGCAGCAGGATTTTGAACTTGTACTTTGCTAGCAAAGGCACCAACATGTACTGTTGGGTAAAAGATAAGAGATGGCAGATTTAGAAACTACAGAGACAGGATGAGACGCACCTTCCATCGGAATACTTAAAAATATAAGGGACAGTTGGAACGGTAGAAATGACATGAGCTCCATATTCCTGTTGATTAGAAATGCTTTTTCTAATTATTATGTTCTACAACAATAATTACATTCAACAAGAGTAATATCTTATCACCAGAAAGCAGGAATTTAATTTTCTGCTAGGAAGAATAATAACAAGGGAAACATCACCTGTTCAAGCCGCTGATGAAAAACATCCATGTGAAGTAAGCCTAAGAAACCACACCTACAGATAAAACCAGTAAAATAATGGAGTTGCAGGATGAAAGTACAAGAGACTTTAAAAAAGAAATTCCTGTGGAAATAACCAAAAAAAAAAAAGAAATTTAGTAGTAAGAGATGCACCTAAAACCCAGGCCAAGTGCAGAACTACTCTCTTTAGTAACAGAGACACTCGCATCATTGCACGTCAATCTCTCTATTGCATGGTTAAGCGCATCAAAATCAGACCCATCAGCTGGATAAAGACCAGAGAACACCATATGTTTTGCAGGTTTAAAACCTACAATTGGAGAAACATAAATAAAAGTGAGAATATTATGACTGCAGCTGTGAATTTAAATATCAGCCATAAAAATTTATCTTGTTCCTTCCTTCACACTATACCATGAATACATCATTATACCATGAAGTGGGAAGCGACATTTCTCTATGTCTTTCGCAACAGACAAAATATTCAAAAAAACGCTACAATAGTGACGATCTTTTTACAGGAGTATGTGAAGATAAATCAGTTCCTCAGAGAAATTGATATAGATGAAGGAGACAGACTTTGCATGGACTTTCCAGCATCATGATTAAGGGATTAACAAGCATCAGCAGTAGAAAAAAAGATGATGGCTCTATACCTGGTAGAGGTTCTACACTGGTTCGGCTATGATACAAAGTGTCTCCAACACGTGCTTCTTTGGTTGATCTCATCCCACTCACCACATACCCCACTTGTCCGGTTAGAAGAATTCCAGTTGGAGTAAGTTCAGGATGCATGAATCCAACATCCAGAATCTCATATGAATGGCCAGTTGCTGCAGATGAAATCTTATCTCCCTTCCGCAGCATGCCATCCACAACTGCGACATGGCAGATTACTCCCTTGTACTCATCATAATAAGAGTCCAGCAATAACATACGCAGAGGTGAATTACTATACCCAGGAGGGGAAGGTATTCGTTCTATGACTGCAGGAAGGACTTGTTCGAGACCCTGCCCTGTTTTGGCAGATGTTAAGAGGCAATCACTGGGTTCAAGATCAAACATTGATTTTAATTGAGCTTTGACACGATCAGGATCCGCGGTTGGCTGGTCTATTTTGTTAATGACAGGTATTACTGTCAGGTTAGATTCAAAAGCCAGATAAAAATTAGCTACAGTCTGTGCCTGAACACCTTGGGCAGCATCCACAACCAAAAGGGCACCCTGGCATGCTGCTAATGATCTTGATACTTCATAGCTGAAATCGACATGACCAGGTGTATCAATTAGATTTAGTAGAAATGTAGGTGGTTCATGTGCATCACCAATATTGGGTCCATGAAAGTTGTACTTGTGGAACATGGTAGCTGTTTGAGCTTTAACAGTTATTCCCCTTTCTCTCTCTACCTAAGACAATCCAAATTTAGTCATATATATATTATACGAATTAAGATCAGAAAATTGGAAAAAGTCAAAACCTTTCTAGTTAAGCAATTAAAATGCAAACGAGTAACCATAATATTGCACGAGACTAACTGGAGTCATTATCTATGAGATCTCACAACTCAGTAGTTTTCTGGTGCTTACATTTAAAATAAGCCCTAGATGTACTTACTAACTTATTCCAATGATTTCATCTTATTATACAGCCATCAATCTCCTCTTTTGTAACAAACCAATACTATCCCCATCAAAGCCCTCTTATAAATGAAACCAAAGACAGCTCCTTTCACTGAAATGTAGTGTTCCTTAGAGATCATGCAATCAGTAGTTTCCAATAAAGAATTCAATTTGAACACTATGAACACTTATAATAAAGTGTTCCCGTTCCCATTTCATGTACTTGACCAACCCATATTCAAATAATATCACACTACGCAAACTAATTTGAATAATGTACAACTCAAGGTCCAATGTCATGACCTCACACTTCAATTGTTTAATGGCTTGTTTAGAATAGAATATGAGAATTGAATTCTTGCAAATCATGTCACCTTTGTGTGGAAATATTTCATTGCTTCCAAAACAGTTTCGTTTATTTAGGTTCAGAGAGTTGAATTTTAGAAACTACTCTTCCTCAGATTGACTTGGAGTTTCCAAGCACTATGTATGAGTTTAGATAATTTCATTCCCATTTTCATTAGGGTGCAGAAATGCATATTTTCGATTAGGGAACACTTTTTGATCAACATTATTGAAATAATTCACTTTTCCTACATGAAACTCAAAAGAATTATTAGAAACCTAGTAAAATAAAAACCACCTATATGTTTACACTTTTGCTTATTAATCAAACCAATAAAAAAGCTACTGCTTCTGTTTCATTCATATATAATATACCTGCAATTTATCGAGGTACTGAGGCTGACCATGGCCTCTTTTAATGGTTCCAGTGAGCTCCAAAAGCCGGTCAGCTAGCGTTGACTTTCCATGGTCAACATGTGCAATTATCGAGAAATTTCTAATTCGTTCAGTAGGATACTTGCTCAAATCTATAGGATTGATGTTCTCCTTGCGCGTATTAGAGCAATAATCATGTTTTATTAAGCCAAAACGGTGGTCGTTTAATCCGAATATAGAAGGGTATGGGTTGAATTTTGAATAATATGATCGCAGAAGAGATAGGGATTTTGGCGATTTTAGGGTTTTTGAAACCCCATGTGAAAAACCCATACGGAGCTCTGGAGCAGTACCAGAAAGCCGCTACTGGCCCTGTGAAGCCAAACCAAAGTTTGGTTGAATAAGAAATGACGACGTCGTAAAACTTTTTCTTTTTTTTCTTTTAGAATTTCGTTTGGGATTAATTTCGATAACATCCTTCTTTTATTTTGAGAAGGCGGTAACATCCTTGGGTTTACCTTACTAGACACTTTCATCCCTGTTTTTCATATTAAACAATTTATCTTTTTATTATATAATAAAAGATATTCATCTCTTTCAATAATTTGAAATTTTCAAATCTTACAATTGGACTATGCCATTGATTGACTAACATTTAATGAAATGAAAATTTACAAATAATTTTTGTTTTGTTATATTATATAATAAATATAGAATTTATTTCAAATTAAATAAATTTGTAAGTAGTTTATATGTAAAATATTGATTATATATATATATATATATATATATATATATATATATTAAATAATAATTCAAATAAGAAAGAGAAAAAAAAGAGATAGAAGAGAATATAAAATATTTAAAAAATAGTATTTCTATCATAATAAAGAAAATGCTCATAAATTTATAATCCACTTAGAAGCTTAAATTTCATGAATTTAAAGAGCCGAAAATTTAAATATTTTTTATACAAATCAAACGCATTAAAACTGAATATAAAAATTGATTTAATAGAAACTTATAAAATTTATTTATTTTACACACAACTTAAACATTCATTCAACCCATAAGAAAACCGTTCACTCAACCTATATACATAAATATTAAAAAAAGTATATAAATAGGAATTTATTAAATTTAAGAGTTCAGTACGATACAGACCATATTATAGAGGGTTATTTATTTTAACCTCATTGAAATTTATTATATTATACTAATAAGTCCCTCTGTTTATAATACTTAGTTATAATATTCTTATCATTTGATGAAATTAACTATTATCTTATTTTATCAAATTTTTCAGTTAGTCAATTATTATTTTTATTTAATATGCCAATGATACTTTTATAAATAGAGAAATTTTAATATCTCTGAATTTTATCAAATAGCACTAATAGATCTCTCTGTTTTTAATAATTAATTCTAATATTTTTCTCCGAAATGCTAAAATAATTAATTCAGATTTTATACATATATTAAAAAAATTTCAAATAATAATTTAAAGATTAATAATACAATATTAATCGTTTTTATATTTTAAAGTTAATTAACTATATCTATATTCAAAAATTAAAGTTATAAGTTACTAAGAAATTTAAATAATTAGTGATATATTATATTTTCTTAGATATATAAATAAATTCTAGAGGAATTTAATAAGGAAAAATTGTTATTTTAATATTTTAAAAAAGTTGGTATTTTTATTTTTTAATATTATTTTTAATTAAGGATGTAATAGTTTAATATAATAAAATGAGAGAATATTAAAGTTAATTATTAAAAATATAGCAATTTGCTAGTGTAATTTGATAAATTTTGAGGATATTAAAATATATTAAAGGTATTTTGGATATTATATTTAAAGTAACGATTATTTTTTACAAAAGAATATAATAATTTAATAGAATTTAAAAATAAAAATATTATAATTAATTATTAAAAGCAAAAGAATCTATTAGTATAATATTTAAAATAATTAACCCTATTATAAATTACTTGAACTGATACCTCGCTTTTTATTAAAGAATTTTAAGAGTCAATCCAGGAAAATAAAATTATATTATAAATCTGTTAAAAGTAAAATTATATTATAAGTTCTTTATAATATTAGGAATTAGTATATTTCTTTTATTTAAAAGTCTTAGAAAATCGTATCTGCTGTTAATTTCATTAGTTCTATTTTAGAATTTTTCAGAATTTTTTAAAAAATTTATGACAGTATTTATATTAGACAAAATTACCGGCTTTAAATGTATCGCAAATTTTTCTTTCTTCTTTTATTAGAAATAAATACTTTCTTTTTTGAAACTGTAAAATCCAATTATTTCTTTTAATTATGTTCAAATTAATGGGTTGTATTAGAATAATCACGACCTTCTTAATTTTTAAAATATTATATAAATAATAAATATGTGAAATAACATTTTAGTTAAAATAAATTAATGAATTAAAATATAAAAATAAAGTGAAATTATCTAATACTTATTGTATTTCCTACTCCAACTTGGTCATTCTTAATAGCTAATGGGTAATTAATAGATCTTATTTATTTATTCCAAACTTAACATTCTGGAGCTTAAGAATTCATAACAAAATAAATAAATAAAATCTTTATTTGTCTTTCCACTTGATCTTACCAAGTTGTCGGATAGGGTTTATGCTCATCTTTTTCATTTTCATTTGCAGAGGATATTCAAAGTGCAAATTAAGCAGGTTACACGTCTTCAATCATTCTTATGAAAACTTTTTTTTCTATTGCTCTTCAATTGTGGATATGCAATGAAACGTGGAGCTGTTAATATAATTCAAGAGATGCAGAAGGCAAGGAGTGAGGTTCCTGCCACAAATCCTCTATATCCATTACCAAAATAGACACACCCATCACTCACTGACACACCTCCATATATTGAAGCTTCAGTTTCATGTAACCAAAGTATTCTACCATTTCTTGCATTCAGTGCATAAATTGGTCCTTTCTTATATGTTGAACCTCCAAAGAGGACACCATTAGCAATGGTAACAGGATCACTAGCTGTTCCATTGCTTGGATCACCTACTGACCATAGGATTTCACCATTCTTAGCATCCATGCCCACCCATCCACCAGCTGTTGTGTTCTTCTTGGATGGTTTCAGAGTGAAAATTTTGCTTTCTGAGTTAGCTATGTTGGTGTATACTCGCTTTTCGTCGATTGCCGCCCCCCAGTATCCTCCACCTCCGAGTCCTCCAGGTCCAGCTTCCTACACCGTAGTTTTTGCTTAGCTAAATTATATATTGGAAAGTTGCAATTTGAATTCTTGGAATTTATGCACAGCTCTGGCAAACTGAGCTTAAAGATACTTACAGTTGACCTGATGTGGCTACCAGTAATGCGATCCACAGCCCAGGCAAAGCCACTTTTCTGAATGGCAACAACTAAACCTTGCATAGTCCCATTGACATAAATGCTTAACATCATTGGTGCTTCTAAAAAATCAGCATCCGGATTGGCGCCAGGAGGGCAATTAGGGGTTGAAAGTTTGTTGCAAGCTGCAAACCAAACATCATATCCTCCTAACTATTTATACCACTTGATTTCTCCAGAGTCAAGATCAAGGGCTTTGAATTGGAATGGTTATCAGGCTCAATACATTTATCTGGATTGCTTGATGTGGTTTGATTATTCTGAATTTCTTGACATTGGCGTACATGAAGAGGAGCTGAATACAGGTTTCCTGTTGCAATATAAACATGGTTTCTAGATATGTCAATTGATGGGCTACTTCCCCATATAACTGCTCTAGTATATCCACGATTGTCGTTGTTGTGTGAAAAATGGGTGATCAATGATGATTTTGTTAAGTGTATACTATTCTGAGATTACAAGGATGATAAGCTTTCTGTTATATACAATTTTCTATTGCAACGGTCCTATTGTTGATATTGTAACGTTAACTTTCCAAGCTAGGGAAGAGTAGAAGTAGCCCTTTCCCTTAGGGGAGAGGTGTTGCTCCTTTTCCCTAGCCTAGGCCTGTGATGATTTGGACATCTGAGGCAATGACCAACATCAAAGACCGGTGGTCCTTACTGGTTTCGATTGTTGAATAATGCGTCTTTGGTCCTGGGTCATTTCTTGGTGCTTCAACACTCCCCCTCAAGATGGGTTCGAATAGATTCATAGTACTCATCTTGCTCAGAAGTCTTTGGTGACTTGCTTTGTCGAGGGCCTTTGTGAAGATGTCCGCCAAATTGCCCGTGGCTTCCCGACAAATGGAGTTACAATTTCTCCCGACTGAACTTTTTCCCTTATGAAGTGACAGTCAACTTCAATATATTTAGTCCTTTCGTGGAAGACTGGATTTGACGCTATGTGCCTTGCTGCTTGGTTGTCACAGTGCATCTCCATCAGATCTTTGCACTTTATTCCCATGTCAGTAAGCACTTGCTTAATTCAAACAAGCTCACTGGTTGTTGATGCCATAGCTCTGTACTCAGCCTCAGTACTGGATCTTGCTTTTACTGATTGTTTTTTACCTTTCCAAGTAACCAAATTTCCTCCTACAAATATGCAGAACCCAGAGGTTGACTTTCTGTCACAGCTACCTGCCCAATCTGTATCGGAAAAACCTATAACATTGTTAGTATTATTATTATTTTTCACCCAAATACCTTGACTTGGAGAACCTTTGAGGTATCTTAGGATCCTATCAACTACATCTAAGTGAGGGGTACGAGGAGCATGCATGAATTGGCTAATCATGCTAACAGCATAGCTAATATCAGGTCTGGTAACAGTCAGGTAGATTAATTTTCCTACCAGGCGCTAGTAGTGACCTATGTCACTTAAGGGGTCGCCGTCCTCTAGATTGAGCCGGGTTTCTTTTCCATTGGGGTATCTATGGGCTTGGCTCCTATCTTTCTTGTTTCTTTTAGGAGATCAAGGACATATTTTCTTTGAGATAGGAATAGCCCTTTATGAGATTTGGCTATTTCTATCCCAAGAAAGTAAGTTAGCTGACCAAGGTCCTTAATGTCAAATTCCTCCTTTAGATTTTGTTTTACTTTCTCAATTTCATCATTATTATTTCCTGTTATAATAATATCATCGACATATACTAGAATAATTATTGTGTAAGTATGAGTGTGCTTAACGAACATAGAAGAATCAGAGATACACTTGCTGAAATTAATTTTTAAGAGAAACTGACTAAGCTTGGCATACCATACTCTTGGAGACTGTTTCAATCCGTAGATTGCCTTTCTTAACTTACATACCAGGGAAGGATCAGAGGCTGATTTGTGATCTGGTGGAAGGGTCATGTACACTTCTTCTGCTAGAGATCCTTGAAGAAATGCATTCTTGACATCCATTTGGGATAGGCTCCACCCTGAGTTAGTAGCAACAGATAACAGAATACGAACTGTGCTCATTTTAGCCACCGGAGCAAAGGTCTCCTGGTAATCCACACCATAAGTTTGGGTGAAGCCTTTTGCTACCAGTCTGGCTTTGTACCTTTCAATGGTACTATCATGCTTGTACTTGACCTTATACACCCATTTGCAGCTGACCGGTTTTTTATTTGGTGGCAGAGTAACAAGGTCCCATGTTTTATTTTTCTCCAGGGCCTGGAGCTCTTCTTTCATAGCCTTACACCAATTAGGATCGGTGTTGGCATCATAGAAAGAGGTGGGCTCAGTGTGTGATGTGATAGTATTTAAATAGGTCCTATATGAAGATGATACAGAGTTATAATTAATAAAGCGATTAATAGGGTACGATACCGAGTTGGACACATAGTCCTTTAACCGAGTAAGAGGTCTGGTTGGTCTAGTAGATCTTCGTAGAGCAATTTCTTCTGTAGATGATTCATACTCATGATCTCCCCCTGAGAAAATTGCTCCAGGAAGGGAAGACTCTCCCCCTGAAGGGTGGGAGCTAGAGGTAGGCACGGGAGGTTGCTCTTGTCCAGAGAGAGGATCCTGAAGAGTGCTGTCAAAAAAGGAAGAGTTAAAAAGAAAAAATTCTGTGGGAGACGTGGTGTCATTAGGAAAGTAAGGGGTAGTTTCATCGAATGTTACACCTCGGGAAATATATGATTTATAGGTGGTGGGATCATAACATTTGTACCCTTTTTTTTTCAGAGGAGTACCCAAGGAAGATAGTTCGAGCACAACTTTGGGCTAGTTTATGCTGACGTCTGATGTGGACAAAGGCTGTGCAACCAAATACACGAAGATGATTTAATTTGATTTTTCTTTGTTTGAGAAGTTCTAGAGGGCTGAGATTCTTGAGAACGGGACTGGGGAGTCGGTTGATGAGATAGGCTGCGGTGAGGAGAGCATCCGACCAAAAACTATGAGAAACATTGTTTTGAAAAAGAAGAGTGCAAGTAACCTCAAGAAGATGCTGATTTTTTCTTTCTGAAACCCCATTCTGTTCAGGGGTATAAATGCAGGTGGTTTGACAAAATTCCTTTTTAAGAGAAGAATTCAGAAAAGTTTTTATTGACATATTCAGTACCATTATCTGAGCGAAATATTTTAATTATGGTGTTGTACTGGTTTTGAATAAAGTGAAAAAAGTTGAGAAAGTAGGAAAAAACATCATTTTTCCTTTTAGTAAATAAACCCAAGTGACTCGGGAGTAACCGTCGATAAAAGTAACAAAATAGCGGAAGTGATTGTATGAGGTGATGGGAGCAGGTCCCCGAACATCAGAGTGGATTAATTCAAATAATTTTTCTGATTTAGTAGTCGATAATGGAAAAGGTAATCTTGTATGCTTTGAAAATTTGCAGACATCACAACAACTTTAATCTGTTTTAAGACAAAAAAGTTGGTTTAAAATTCTGTCGGATGGATGCCCAAGCCGTCTATGCATCAACAAGCCGTGGTTGGAGGGATTGGTTGTGGTTAGACACTGGCTAGGGGTGGTGAGGTAGTATAGGTCATTTTGAAGATATCCCTCACCAATCATCTTCCCCGTGATTCGATCCTGAAAAATCACAATAGATGGTGAGAAAATAACATTACAATTTAAAGTCTTGGTTATTTTACCAACGGAAAGTAAGTTAGATTTAAAAGCAGGCGATAGAAGAATATTAGGTATTATTTTATTAAACAAGTTAGATGAGCCAAAACTAGAGATTTCTGCTCGATCTCCATTGGCAACGATCACGTGTTGGGAATTCATAGGAACAAAATTGTGTAATTTTGTTGAATCCCAGGTCATGTGATCGGTTGCACCAGAATCAATAAGCCAAGTAGAGGTTTTATTTAGAGAACCTGTGGGTTGTTGAGATACCAAACCTGACCCTTGAGAATTCTGAGACTGCAAAAGGGATTGAAGCTGAGTGATAATTTATGAAATTTGGAAGTTGTCAATTTGGTACGACTTGGTCGGGTTAATGATTGAGGTCGGACCCGGTTGGCCCATCCGTGCTCCGGATTGGGCCGGATTGGCCCATAGGCTGTTGTGACTGAATGAGGCCGGGTGAGCCCATGGGCTGTTGCTGGGCTGGTCTAGGCTGTCGGGTCGACTATAAGGTGTGGTACTGGGTCGGGTTGAACTAGAGAAGTCCGACCCGCTCACGAGGTCCGACCTGGTAAACACATCAATATGTCTAGGGCTCGATGTGTTTACCCCCACGCCGCCAAACCTAAGAGGCTCTCCTCTTCTCTCTTCCCTGTCACGCCTGCTGCCATTTCTCCCCCTCTCGCCCTTGTTGTGTGTCGGCCTGAGGTGAGGGTAGAGATGCCAACAGCGTTCGTGGGTATGACCCTGCTTTTTGCAGTGGTCACACCGCTCGACGTTGGTAAGCGTCCCCTTCCCTCGAGCCGTGTCACGCGATTGCGAAGCGAAGGCCTTTGCTTCTGTTTCTTGGTTCTGTTTCATTCCCATAGTGACCCGTCTTGTCTCTTCTTGTTGTATGAGAGCGATGACGGCGTCAAGCTGAGGGAGACTATTGGACAGAAGGATTTGGGATCGGAGGGCTTCGTAGGTGGAGTCGAGGCCGCCCAGGTACGTATAGACTAGGTCTTATTCTTCCCTCTTGCGTGTTTCTTCGGGGTCGACTGTGGGTGGGAGGTAACTTTGAAGTTCCTCCCACCGAGTCAGCACCTCAGTTGCATAGCTAGTGCATGATCTGGTTCCTTGATTGAGATGAGCTAATTCTTGTTTTAGATTAAATATGTGGGCGTAATTTTATTCCTTGCCGTATAAATTTTTAACTTTGCTCCATACTGCCTGTGATGATGCCAGAAGCATACACAATCTGGCAATCTGAGGCTCCATTGTGTTGGTTAGTAAGGACATGACCAAGTGGTCAGTGGCCTGCCATTCTTCGATGGCCTCGAGTTCTTCCTTTGTTGGTTGATTTAGATTCTTTGATTCTGGCATGCTCAGGGTTCCTGTTATGAACCCTAGCTTTTTTCGGCCACTGAGGCCAATGTAGACGGCCCTTTCCCTTAGGGGAGAAGTGTTGCTCCTTTTCCCTAGCCTAGGCCTGTGATGATTTGGACATCTGAGGCAATGACCAACAGTCAAAGACTGTTAGTCCTTACTGCTAGTTTCTGATTGTTGAATAATGCTGCTGTGGTCTGCAGGTAGCATATATGTTTTCCACAAGATCTTGCCAGTTTCGACATCTAATTTTGAGAAGCTTTCCGAAATGTACAGCACAACTCGAGGCCTACTACTTCTTCTCGCTGACGTACCAACATAGAATGCCCAGTTAAAAATAAATAAAAAATATAATCCAACCCTCTTGTACTTGTATATCCAATTTTACACCATTCTATCTTGCCTTATACAAAGCGCACGGAAATGGATTCCATCTATATCTTCAGTAATACGTAAGTTATAATGACAGCTTTGACTCAATGGTAAAGAGTTCGAGCCTTAAACTTATCCAATTAACCAAAAATTAGGTCATCAAACATTAGAGGCAAGGCAAGAAAAGGAACGACTAACCCCTTGTAATAAGTTCCGGACAAGGTAGTAAGACCTGCAAAATGGGTCTCAAGCTGGGTTGACCACACAAGCTTGCCAGTCGATCGCTCGACAGCAAAAACAAAAGCAGGGCCATAAAAATCCCAATAATAAGCAGGTCACCTGCTATTGTTGGAGTAGATCTTGATGATATGGGATTAAAAGCGAGAAGAGTTGAATTAAGCAGGTCACCTGCTAAGTTTTGCAAGCTTTGCTTCTAAATCAGTGAACCATCAGACGCTTGAACGGCATATATGTAGCCATTCCAGGCAGGAAATAAAGGGTGCCTTTGAGTATTGCTGGTGTTGCTGAAATACAGCTTGGAAACTGCTGGTGGGTTGATCTTGGTTTCTTTATTTGCATATCTTCTGTTCTGCATATCTCCACCGTGATTTATCCAGTTTTGTGCGGGTTTGTCATGTTCCTGAGACAAGTTATTGGAACACGTTAGCAGGACTTGAAATTGTGCATGTTCTGTTTGGCAACACAAGAAGGCATGAAATATATGGCTATCAAGAAAGACCGATGTGTTTTAGCCCAGTGGTACCAAAATGGCATCTGTAGCCGTGTGGAGGTGAAAAGAAAATTTACATTATAGTACCATAATATAGATTAAAGTATTCCTTACAAATTAGCAACTTGTCCCTCTATTCAACCACCAGGTGTAGCTTGGTGGCCAGGGGCACTTGTGCTGTGAGGTGGGTCTCGAGTTTGAGTGGATCAACAGAAGAAAGATTTTGTATAGCTATCAAGAAGGGATTTACGTAAGAATTTGCACCGGTTTTGATGGCATGTCGGCATATTATCCACAGAAGAGGGCCAAGCAAATTCTTGCACCTACAAGCTACAGGTGTTGCCACGAAACAAAGTATCAGGATCAGCTTCGGTTCATAGAAGTATAAAATGTTTTTGTTGATCTGGATTTGTGACAAAATAGTACAAATGCAAGATAAAATGTGCTCACTTTATGTAATGCTAGTTAGTTAGATCATTAATTATTTATTTATGTCTTGGGTAAAGATTACGGTGGCTAATTGGCTATCGCCTGTTTAATCTTGATCAGAAGCATTCCTAATTATGATGATTTCTTTTATTGCCAATAATGAAATTCCATGGCAATCTGTTGAGAATTTTATTAAAATATTATACTATACTTGTTAAACTTAAAACTTAATACATATGTTTGTGCAGACCAGAAATAGTTACATTAACTAAAATTTTGAAGGACTAATTTTCTAAACTAAAGTTTAATGTGCCCCTTGAACTTGTCAGGCATGTTAAATTTATCGCAAAATAAGTCAATTACTACATGAATTTGTAATTTATAGTCATCTAAGACCAATTCTCCCAAAAATATAACAAAAATAGTTTTTAGTAATATGGTGACTTTTTTATATCATTTAAAAAATTAACTTTAAAAATTCATATTATGAATGAATTTCTTTTAGAAAAATCACGATTAATTGACCATAATTTAATTATAATGTACAAAGCCAGCATCTTTGGCCGGTTTGTAATTGCCAAAACTGAATCCATCTTTCTGAATGCATTCATTCGTCATTCATCATTAGTCAAATGAGTCTTAAGTCATAAATTTTGACAAGGGATAAACCTTAATAGTCATAATTGAAAGTTGACTTGATAAGTATTCATTTAATGTTTTATTTAATGAACAAATAAAGCTCAAACTAAAAAAAAGGAGTCGGTCCATTAAATTCTCAAATTCAACTATTCTGTAAACTTATAAGTTAACACATAAATAGTAATAATTTAATCTTTAAAAATAGTTTTTCTTATAATAATTTAATTCGAACTTACTTCTTGAATAAATTGTACAATAAATTTTTATTTTTAGTTAAAAATAGGAAAGAAAAACTTAAACTTGAAATCTAACTCAAATTATGTACATACTATACTACCACGCTAAGCCTGCGAGTGTAATACATATTTTTTAATAATTAATAAATATTTTTTAATAATAAATAATATTAAATAATCTAAAAATTATGGTTAGATTTCATTTAAATTTAATTAAAAGAAAAGATTAGTATAATCGGCTCAAACTAGCCCAAAGTAGTTAAAGTTGGGCCCAGTTGAGGTTGGATTGCACCCTATTCTTTAGACATCAGGCTTTCACTTCTCATTTTACAATTGGTCAACGAGGCGTGCGCCTACACTTTCGCACTTCTCGCATTTGCTCTCACGCTCGCTCTACCTGTAACTCTCATGTGCTCGTTTGAAAGAAAAAGGAAAAAGTAAAAAATAAATAAAAAGAATAATGGACTCATTGAACTGGTAAAGCCCTCTACAAGGACTTGAAAAATTGGGCTACAATCAAATTCGGTTCCAGTACTATTACTGGTGGCATTGGCATATAGGGTTTGTCAAGTTTTTTTTTTTTTTTTCTTTAAACCTAAAAACTGAATCTTGTATCTGTAGCTTAGCCATCAAGCAGACTTTGTTGGAACCTTTACTATCGGAATAAATAATGTCAACTGAGGAAGACAAAATCGCGCCATCTGAAGAAATGCAGTCTCTCTCTGTTAACTCTGCGTCTCCCTCATCTTCTTCTCAGTAAGTTCTGTCTTATTATTATTCAGTTCAATTTTAGTTAACATTTGTTCTTGCTGCTGCTGCTGCTGTTGAATTGTAAATTTAAGCTAATGTAATAGCATTTCCTCTCTTCAGTTATCGCCTACTGTGAATTAGAGGTAAAGCAAATCGCAGTTCTTTATTTAAGTTCAAAAAAAGGCACATCCTTTAATTTAAAACAATTGGTTTACATTAAAGGAAACGGCAACAAAGAGATCTTGATTATTAAAGATTTGGGATAAATAATGTCTTCAACCTCCTTTGGTAAAGGCTACTGTTAGTAGCCCAATCTAATTTTCCAAAGCAAATTTAGTTCCATAACATGTTTTTGGCCATTTTTAGATTTATTTGTACCTTATTGGATTAATAGCTTAAGAATATTTATTTTTCAATAATGAAAGAGGTTGGTCTGTCATTGAACAATCTTCTTTCTTTAAATTATTTTCTATTTAAGTAGATTAAAAAAAAAAAAATCATTGAACAATCCATTTAATTGAAGTAAGCTCTCATTCTAAAGGTTCTATATAATTTAATTTCATTAGCATTAGTTGTTGTCGTGTATTGGAACTAATTGGTTGTTTCTTGGAACTCAGGACTATGAGTCCAGAGGAGAGATTTCAAATTGTAAGAGGCATTGGAGAAGAGTGTATACAAGAAGATGAGCTCCTTAATCTTCTTACCAAAAAGCCCCAACCCATTTGCTATGATGGGTTTGAGCCTTCTGGTAGAATGCACATTGCCCAGGTACTCCTTTCTTTAAGAAATTTTTATCATTTTAAAAAACATACTGTTCTATTTTACCTATCTATAAAATTCACTGTATGGTAGATTTTGTGTTCTTTTTTGTGATTTTCTTGCTGTGCTGAACAGGGTGTTATGAAGACCATAAATGTAAATAAACTGACTTCGGCTGGTTGCAAGGTCAAAATATGGATTGCTGATTGGTTTGCCCAGCTAAACAACAAAATGGGAGGTGATCTGAAGAAAATCCAAACAGTAGGGCGTTATTTTGTTGAGATATGGAAGGCGGCTGGCATGGATCTCGATGGAGGTAAAGTAGAATTTCTGTGGTCTTCTGAGGAAATTAACTCCAGGGCAGCTGAGTACTGGCCTCTTGTAATGGACATTGCTCGTAGGAACAAGCTTCCCAGGATTTTGAGGTACCACAATAGAAAATGAGGTTGTCCTTTTCCTAGATAAAATCATTAGAACATTAGTTAACAAAAAAATTGGTTTTTTCCTCTCTTTCATAGGTGTGTTCAAATAATGGGTCGTAGCGAACAGGACGAGCTGACAGCAGCCCAGATTCTCTATCCATGCATGCAGTGTGCTGACATATTTTTTCTCAAGGTACTTGTATTCAATGTGATATTGAATATCTTGCTGCTTGGCTAAGTAAACATTCTGATGTATTTCTTATATAGTCCTTCATAATTTCTCAACCTTCTAATCCTGAAAAGTTGAATTTAAGTTGATATTCAAAAAGATCTTGATGTTCTCTAGTTATTGGTGAGTCATATGGGTTCTATTGCATTCAGAATTAGGCATCTCTAACTAATAAGGAGCAATTCTTTGTCCTATCATTATTATATTATTTGGTAAAGGGTCAACCATGTACTTCCGTCATTGTTTTTACACTTCTAATATAATCCAAAACGTGGGTATGATAATGCATTCATATTATGTAGTTGCCTCTGAACCCTTCCTCATAATGTCTTTATTTATGTCATTGTATACTTGTATGAGATTGTAACTTGCATTTTTTTCTAATGGTCATCCTACAGGCTGACATTTGTCAGTTGGGCATGGATCAGAGGAAAGTGAATGTTCTTGCACGAGAATACTGTGATGACATCAAGAGGAAAAACAAGCCTATCATTTTATCTCATCGTATATCAAATTTCTCTATCAAAAATTAAACTGATACAATAAACTTCCTTATTCATCTATTTATTTGTTTTATGGATTGCTCTGTGACTCTGGTTGCTCTGAATGCAGACATGCTTCCCGGTTTGCAAGAAGGGCAAGATAAGATGTCAAAAAGTGACCCATCTTCTTCCATCTTTATGGAGGATGAAGAGGTATGTTTCAATTTCATACAAGGAAAAATAAATGATGTAAAATGATCTGTGGAGTAGATGTCCTTACATATAAAATATTGGTTATAAATTACTTCTTTCAATTTTTTGTCATAGGCAGAAGTAAATTTGAAGATAAAGAAAGCATTCTGTCCGCCGCAGCAGGTTGAGAAGAATCCTTGTCTGGAATACCTCAAATACATTATCTTCCCTTGGTTTAATGAATTCAAGGTGGAACGGAGTGAAAAGAATGGTGGAGAAAAGTAAGTTGTGTTATCTTCTTTCTCCCTCTCTCCTTCCCCTTTTTATGAGTTTTGAACCATTGTCCCTTTCTTTCTCAAATTATGCAGTTTATCTTAGTTGCTGCACTCTTATTTAGTATTGTAGTTCAACATCAATGAGCTGTTTCCTGATGCGTATATGTTCCTTTATCAATTTAGGACCTATGAAAGCTTTGAAAAACTTGTTGCTGATTATGAAAGTGGTGAATTGCATCCTGGTGACCTGAAACCTGCTTTGTCTAAAGCGATAAATATGATATTGAAGGTAAGACTTTGCTATTGCTTCTTTGCCAGAATAAATGTCTCACCTGGCTTAGTATATGGCAATTGTTGTGTGTCCATGCATGGATCTGTTGCTTTCATACTTCTCTTGGTGTTTGTTTTTTGCGATTTGCAGTTTGGTGTACAAACTAATTGTTCTCTTGATATTTTCCGCAGCCTGTACGAGATCACTTCAACAATGATGCTAATGCTAAGGATCTCTTGAAACGTGTTAAGGTTTGTTTACTTGTTTCACTGTGTTCTTTTGTATGAGGACTGCTCACCAAGTACAAACTAATAAAGTTTGATAAAGGGATGTGTGATGATACCCCGATTCCTACATCAATTAAGAGTGAAGAGGCTTTTGCCTTATAAACCCAAGCGCCCCCACCCCCACTCCTAAATCCGCTAAGCCAAAGAAGTGGATAATAGCTCGAGGGTGGACCATGGCCTGGTTCAACACATCCCCAATATCACAGTGACTTGGGGGAGGCCAAGAAAAAGAGGCCTTGTTACCTCCTAATTTGACAATCCAATCCTTGAGTAAGATATGCATGATTTAATTTTCTGAAAAGAAAGAGAGAAGAGTAGGCATGCTGTTTGACCATAATATGTTATTTATTTATTTATATATTAATATTTTTAATATTATTAACGTCCCTTTTAAAATTAATTGTTGTGATATGTAGGGTTATAGAGTAACACGATAAGGCAGAAGAGGATGTTCACTGTTGGAGTGAATCATCTTAAGGGGAACTCTCTTGGCGTTTTGATGCTGTTATGGATACACTGGAGACAATGTCTTGAATGTTAAATTTTAATTTGAGGAACTCAGAATCAGGTCTGAGTTTAGTTTGTAACATGAAAACTCCTTACTTTTATTGCTGTCTAGCATTCTACTTTGGTAATTGAAAACAATAATTTATATGGCCTGGTTATGTGAAAATGTTTTTGTCATTGCAAGTCTTTTTTTTTCTTTTTTATTTTTGAAACTTGGTCATTGCAACTTGAAGACGTATAATTTTAACAAAAAAGCTTATCAAAGTTTTATTTTTTTTCTTTATCATTATCTTATGTCTTTTAAAAAAAATGCTGGAAAAATCTATATGTTCTTGTGTTCTTTCTGCACTAATCAAATTTTCAATCTTAAATAAAACTTTGATGTACAAAATTTGCAACGTGAGAATTCTCTTATTATAAGAAATATGTACCATCTAAATGAACAACATCTCGTTGGCATTTTCAACATTTTTTAGCTGTGTATCTTTCAAGCCTTATTTCTAACCCTTTTTTTTTTTGAAAAAATAACAAAAATATTCATATTTTTAAATTTTTTTTATCAAAAATACTGTATAAGTTTTTTATTTTATTTTTACTGTGTGAAAATATTAAAGATATAATTTTTTAACATTTTTTTTATAAATATAATTTTGGGTATTGTTTAGTTTTTCTTTGATTTTTTTTAGTAAAAATAAAAAAAATAAAATAAAAGATAATCAAAAAGCAATAGAAAAGCAACCACATCATGCTTTTTAAAAAAGTTAAGAAAATAATATTTTTTTTAAAAAAAATTTATACAGTAAAAATGATATATTTTATTGATTTTAGGATATTTCTGAATTCCATTTTCTTTTCCTAATATTCAGATGATTTATCTATTCTTATACTAAATTAAAAGTCTGTTCTATAAATATTTGAAATCGTAAATTATCTTTTATTAAAACAAACTATGTTCTTAAAATGATATCTTTTAGTCAAAAAAGAACACTTGTCTAAAAATTCTAAGATGACCTTTTTTAGTAGGAAAAGAACATTTGTCTAAAAATTCTAAAGAGTGTGCATACATTGTTGTTGGTTCTTGAAAAGTTTGGTTTGGAAATTTTTATAAACTGTTTTCTTTATGTCCATTTAAAAAAAAAAATCAAATAAACTATAAAATTAATTTTCAAAACTCAAAAAATCTAGTAAAACAAAAATTGAAGTTGTGCTAAATACAGTCTCGAGCTGTTGGGTCATATCATATGCCACTATCAAATCATTTTTATGGCTTAGTTAATCTCTTAGGCTTAGTAAAACAAAAATTGAAGTTGTACAATTTTTATGGCTTAGTTAATCTCTTAGGTTTAGTTACTTTACAAGTTCATAATAGAATGTTTTCTTTTTTCCCAATTGGTTCATTTGTGCCTAACTAATTGTTGGTATGCAATATGATAAAAATTCTATACATTTTTTTCCCATAATAGTAAATTTAATAGGGCTTGCTTGAAATTATGCAACAGCAAAACTAGGTTTTCTTTTTACGTGTGAAGAAATGGCCTTATTATTGTGTTAATAACTAATTAACTTATTGTAAGCATGTTACTCGCCACCTCAAGCGTTGAAAATTCATTGGTGAAACAAGTGATTGATTAATATAGCAGAAATTATTTGTTCTTTCTTAAATCTCAGCCTTAACATACATACACAACCCATAAATTTCGATCTCTTGTTTACTATGTATATATTAATATCTAAATTTAGCATACACCAAAAACATATATAAAAGATTGGAGAAGCTAAGTTATTTCAATCAATTGTATTGTATTAACTTAAATACAAAAAGGAAAAACAAAAAATGGGAAAGATATCTTTTCTGTTTTGCTTTTGCATTTTGGTAGCCTTTGGATTTGCCAATGGCGCTGAAGAAAAGGTTGAATTTTATGAACTTAAGAAGGGAAACATTTCCATGAAGCTCACTAACTGGGGTGCATCTATTGTCTCTTTTGTTATTCCTGATAAAACTGGTATACTTTTTTCTTTTTATTTTGTCCTTATTTGATCATTTTTTTCCATTACTTAATTATATAGTTAGTATCTATTTTGCCCTTTCTAAATACACATTCTCTTTTCGTAATTATCCTTTGACATTTTCTTTTTTTCTAATGGTTTACAGGAAAGCCAATTGATGTTGTTCTCGGTTATGATACCATCAAGGAGTACCAAGTGAGATTTTCTTAAATTTTTCAAGTAAATAATTGATTAAAAGTAGCTTTTAAAATGTAAAAGAGAAAAAGAAAAGAAATGTTTAAGAGAGAGATATAAAATTAGTTTCTTCTAAAACGAATTGAAAAATTATATGCAGACCGACTCGACATATTTTGGAGCAGTCGTGGGACGTGTTGCCAATAGAATTGGAGGTGCTGAATTTAAGCTAAATGGAAAAACATATAAACTACCAGCCAACGATGGCAAAAACATGCTTCATGGTGGCGCTAAAGGATATTCTGATGTTGTCTGGAAAGTCACCAAGTACAAGAACAGTGGAAATGCTCCTTTCATTGTCTTTACCCATCGCAGCTCTGATGGTGAAGAAGGTTTGCATCATCTATCTATGTTTCTGAAATACACTGGACTGCAAACTGATTAACGGTTTATTATGTATATTCTTGCAGGATTCCCCGGTGCACTTCGAGTAGTTGTCACTTACACACTTCTTGCAGATGGTCAATTGAGCGTTTTCATGAAAGCAAAAGGTCTTGATGATAAGGTATCTCCAGTCAGTCTGGCCCAACATACTTACTGGAACTTAGCTGGTCACAACAGTGGGAATATCTTGGAAGCAAAGGTTCGGATTTTCGGACAATTTTACACCGCGGTTGATGAGAACCTGGTCCCAACCGGTCAACTTCTGTATGCAAGAGGAACTGCATATGATTTCACTGAACCTGAACTTAAGCCTGTCGGGAAAAGGATTGACCTGCTTCCTAAAGGTTATGATATTAACTATGTTCTCGATGATTTTGAGCCCAACAAGATAAGGCAGGTAGCAATAGTAGAGGATGTCAAGTCAGGAGTGAGAATGGAGTTGGCTACAGATGCTCCTGGCTTGCAATTCTACACTGGTAACATGATCAACAATGTCAAGGGAAAAGGTGGCGTTGTGTACCAAGCTCATGCAGGTTTATGCTTGGAGACTCAATGGTACCCTGATTTTGTTAACCACCCTGCGTTCCCTCAATCCCTGGTGCAGCAAGGAAAGGTTTACAAGCATCACATGCTGTTCAATTTCACAACCATTTGAGATTGTTCTGTGTTTGATATTTATACATTTATCAATCAAACAATCCAAATATGAGTAGAACCCCATCGGAAACTAATTCTATTATAAAGTTAAATAATGTATCTTGTAAATCTTTTTTACTGATGAATAATATCCCAATTTGAGATCATTCTTCTCTTTTCATCTGAATTCAAATTTGGATAGCTTCCTTCTCTGGTGCAAATCTGCTCATATTCTCATGATATTAATTGGTAATTCAATGTAAAAAAAAGTACTATTTTAAAATAAAAACATATATACAAAACTTGTGTAAACTTACTATTAAATATTAAGGGTTAGTTTGGTAATTTTTCTTTTTTCATTTTTTTTTTACTTATTAAGAATTAAAAACTATTTTATATTTTTTTATTTATTGTTTTGATAAATCTTTTTTTGGTATTAAATTTAAAATCGAAATCTTTTGGAAAAAAAAAAACTGCTTTTTTTATCTTTTATAAAAAAAGAAAAGGTTACATATTCATCTATAAGGTGAAGGCAAACAAATTAAATATGTGAATAATATAGAAAGTAAAATTGAGAGTAAGTAGTGATCCTTTTTCTCTTCTTCCCCATTTTTTCTCAAGTAATTGGGACAATTCTTAATAAACATCATTATTAACTGAAAAGGTAGAGAATATAAGATTTAAAGGGGAAAATAGTAATTAATTGTGGAGGTGATCAGTGGAAAAGTTCATATTTTAAGTTATTAATAAAGTTGTTTAATTTAGATTCAAAATAGAAATTTAATGGTTCCTCGACAGAATTGTCCTAAAAAAATCAATATTTTTGCATTCATAAAATTCGTTTATCTAATCCATTTTATGGTGTAAAACATAAGAAAAAAAAAATTAAAGTTAAATCCCAATTGCTTGTATCAGTTAATTCAACTATTAATTGAATTTCAGATTTTCAGTAAGAAGAATTAATGGAATTGGACGCCCATGACTGTCATAAAAATTATTAATTTTCATTAATATATTACTATAGGAATTCTAAAACTTCCAAATATTATTTTTCCTTAATTGAAATATCAGATTTTAATTAGCACAAAGTAATATATATATATATATATATATATATATATATATATATATATATATATATATATATATTATTTTGCTTATATTATGTTGGTATTCAACTATAAGTGTATTTTAAATATTTGGCCGCCTTCCTTTGATACACCATTACAGCTAAGTTTATATGCAAATTCTTTTATATAAATGACTTAAGACCTTGGATTGAAAATATGACACAAGATCCGTCCGACCCGGATTAAAAAGACTTTGCATATTGTTAAATCTTTATCTTATAAAAAATAAATAATACTTCCATATGTGCCAATAATTTAATAATTAAAAGAATACGATAATATTTTTTTTCTGTTATTATTCTGATATAAAGATAAATAAATTCAAGTGGCGGTCCATAATTGGACAATGCAAAAGAATCTTCCTTCTCACATTTTCTCCTTTACCAAGTCAATGAACAGGCTATCATCCATAAGAGCAAAGTAGAAAAGAAAAGTACTTTCACAATTTTTATGTTCTGGATAACCCCAATCAATCACCCACTTTTCTTTTCTTTTTTTCTTTGTTTAAGAAAAGATTATTCAGCATAAATTGAGATTTCAGTGTACAGCCATAAATCTCTCTTGTCCTTTCCTATATATAACATCCCAATTTTAAGCATTTAGACATAATCTTTTATATCTCATATTCCATCATCTAACCTTTCTTTGAAAAGAAAGAAAAAAGAAAATGGCAGAATTCTGTGTTCTAGTGTGGCTTAGCATTCTTTTGGCTTTTGGGTTCATCAATGGCTCTTTGGCAGAGGAGAAGATTGGTGTATATGAGCTGAAGAAAGGAAATATCACTTTAAAGCTCACCAACTATGGTGCCCGTGTTATCTCTGTATATCTCCCTGATAAATATGGTATGTTTTGTTTGGTGTTTCTGTATTTTTCTTCCAAGAACATATGCAGTTAGTAATTTCCTTTTGGTAATAATCTTGTTTCTTTCATTATAATTTTGATGACAATTACCAGGAAAGGTGGATGATGTTGTTCTTGGTTATGATTCTATTGATGAGTACCTGGTGAGTTCCTACCTCTCTTTAGATATTGCTATACTTTCTCTCTTTTCTTTTGCTGGTTTTGGGGTTAAAGTACAAATATCTTCAGTGGGTTTATGTTCATGTTTACATATAATTTCCACAATCAAATCAAGTAAAAGATGCATTAATTAATACCCTCTTTTTGAAGGCAATGCTTACATATTTTTCACAGAATGATCCAACATTGTTCTCTTGACACCAGGAGTTTGGTTTTCACTTTCCAGTAATAACAGACTTCAACTAGCAATAAAACTTTAGGAAAAAGAAAGATTACAGCTGTTATTCTGAACAATCTGTCGTTTGCAAACATTTTTTTTCCTATTATAATCTCATCATCAATTTGGACACCTTGGTTTTATCACCTTTCTTTGGCTTTTCTTTTATACAGTAAAAATTTTCACGAGAAAAGGACGTTGTGTTTCAGAGAAATTCCAAATATTACTATATAATATTTATAATAATAATTATTATATTTATTTGAATGAACTTTTGTTTGTGTTTGTGCTTGTGTTTTGAAGAAAGAACTTTTGTTTGTTTTGATACCTCATAAATTGCAAATAATAATACACCTTATCCGAAACATAACAAGGTGGTCGGTCCTAATTAATCTTAAGCAAAGGACAATTTTGAGATTTGATGAGGCTGTGGTCCTCAAGTGGCTCTATACAAATCATTTAGCTCCCTAATCTTAAAATGTTTATAACAAACACTTGTAATGAACTCCTAAGTCCTACTCTTTGTAGGATAATAATTGCATGTCATCCTTCTTTTATTTAACCACAACATTCATCTAATTAAAGCATCTGGGTTGGTCCCATAACAATAATAATGTAATTCCCAATTCTTTTTTTTAAAAAAAAAATTCAACTCATCTAATGTAACATAAATAATATTTTCACATGCACTAATAACATAAGCATATTACAGACCAGAATACTAGTTAGCAAAAACAAATGATTAACATAAATTGGTTTAAGGTTGTTTCAAAGTATTGTATTTTTTTTTTATGAAGCACTAGAGTGACTAATTGGCTAATATCTTCCTTTTCCCCTTTTCATTTGTTCATAAAAAGTTTTCACTAGTTACCCACAATTTTGAATTCTCCTTAGTGGCTGAACAAAATTGCATCTATAGTCTACCAAATTTAGCAAAATACTTTTCTCAATACTTCATTATTTTCCATTTCATGTTGTTGCTCTCATTTATTTTTATTTCAAATTGAAATCTTTTCCTATGTAAATAAAATCTATATATTCTCATAATAAAAGTCTAAATGATATCTTAGTTGGACGTTACATTATTTATTATTATAGAAACGGCAGAAGAAAGAAAAGAAAACAATTCTTTTCTATTTGCCAATATATTAGTAATTGTGAAAGGCATATTAGTTGAAAATAAAATCAAAATAAAAAATCACTGTGGGTTTTGATAATTTTAGCCTATCTTCTTAAATCTTTGGTAATTCTAACTCATATTAAAGAAAAGAAATTACTCTTTTTTTTTTTTGTTAATTGACAGAATTCTCTGAGGTCAAAAGCCGGACCACATCCGATGATTTTTATGTTGCTGTTGTTTGACTTTTCAATTCTATCTTATCCTTCAATTTGCATTTAATCCTAACACGTGATTGGACACGCTGTATACCTACAAAATAATGATTTTCTTTTTGACATATTCCGCTTTATTTGACCTATGAATTTTCTTACAAAGAATTAATTTTCTTTTCTTAAATTGATCGTCAGTGAGATATATTTCATGTGACTGAAGAAACTGAATGTGGATTTGTTCCCTAAAAAGAAAAATAATTATTGCTTCCTGAACCTTTCTTGTTGGACAGAATGACACATCAAGCTTTGGAGCCACTGTTGGAAGGGTTGCTAATAGAATTGCTGGTGCTCAATTTACTTTGAATGGAACCACCTATAAACTTGTTCCTAATGAAGGGAAGAACATGCTTCATGGTATATTATCGCATCTTTCTTTTTCTTTTTAATTATTATTATTATTTGGGTACCCAATTATTGCCTCCTCTTTTTTTCCCAATAATTACTTCGCTCCTACAGATTAAGTGATCATTAATTATTTTGATTTCAGGTGGCCGTAAAGGATTCAGCAAAGTTGTTTGGAAAGTTAAGAAATATAAGCAAGCTGGCCATACTCCTCACATTACCCTTACCTATCGCAGCTTTGATGGCGAAGAAGGTTAGTATCATTGTCAGCTTAACAGTGTGTATTTTCATTTGCAATGATCAATTGCTAAAGTCTCTGTGTGATGGTGGAGCAGGATTCCCTGGTAATCTTCGTGTCACTCTAGCTTACACGCTGCTTGAGAACAACCAATTGAGTATAACAATGAAAGCAAAAGCTCAAAAGAAGTCTACCCCTGTGAACCTTGCTAACCATGCCTACTGGAACCTTGGCGGCCAGAGCAGTGGCGACATTTTATCCCAAGAAATCCAAATATTTGCGTCCCGGTACACTCCACTTGACAGCCAGCTTATTCCCACAGGCCAGATTGTATCAGTCAAAGCAACACCTTACGATTTCCTTAACCCCGCAACAATTGGTAGCAAGATCAACCAACTCCCGAAAGGCTACGATATCAATTACGCACTCGACGCCAGCGCCCACAACAAGATGAAGAAGACAGCGATTGTGCATGATAAGAAGACTGGAAGAGTAATGGAGTTGTTTACGAATCAACCTGGACTGCAATTCTATACAAGCAACACATTGGAGAAGAAGGGCAAAGGTGGATTTGTGTATAAACCTCATGCAGCTTTGTGCTTGGAGACTCAGGGTTATCCTGATGCAGTGAATCATCCTAATTTCCCTTCCGTGATTGTCAATCCAGGGAAATCTTACAAGCATTACATGCTCTTTAAGTTTTCAACTTCTTAGCTTATTTTCTTCTTCTCTTTTTCATCTGAGATAGTGTAATATTTTTAGGTTCCCACGAAAATTAATAATTTTGATGCAGACAGCAAACAATTTTATATACTGCAGAAGTTTTGGAAGTCTTCTCTTTTTCTTTTTCTTTTTCTACAAAATCAGTCCACTTTTTCTCAAAACGAGGAGGCCATAGAGAAACTATCTTTTATTCCTTTGTCTCGAACTTCGTGAAGAACTCCATTCTATCTCTCTCTCGTTACGAACAAAAAAGTGGGGCTGCGCCTCAGTTGTACACTCCCTTCATTCTACGAATCCTTGTTGATTCTGAACTTCGTTCGCGAAGGAACCGGACTTTTGACAGGCCAGCCCTTTTATGCGCCGCTTTACCCTGAAAGGAAAATGAGTTTTGCTCCTCTGGGCGCTAGGCGCTAGGCGCTCCCGTGGTTCGCGAGAAGGAAAAAGGATTGACGGAGTTGGGATATTTTTTAAATTGATAATTATTTTATTTTAATTTATTCTATTTTTTTGTTTTTTTATGATTGATATATAATTATTTTAAATAGTTATAGTATTTAATATTTTTATAAAACTATCTTTAATTAAAACAGAAATGGAAGTTAATCAGAATCTTATTAATTTTTTTGAAAAATTAAACATGTTGACTTAATAAAATAAAAAAATAGATAACACTAACTTTATTTAATTATTTTTCAATTGTATATGGTAGTTCTTTTTTATGGGAATAGGTTTACTGTATTTTTTTAAAATTTAATATTTTATGTATAAATAATAAAATATATTTAAATTTTATTATTTTCTGGTGTACGACTACCTAACTTAAAGAGTGATTTTTAAATTTTAATTAAATTATAAAAATTATTTAGACATTTTATTATCCGTTTTATATACAATTATTTAATATAATAGGCTAAATACTATAAATTTCCTAATATTAAAAAAAATATTTTTTTAATTTTATTTATCATCTTCTCCTTTTAATTTTTTTATAATTTATTTTTAACATTATATTTATTTTAATTTTTTTATAATTTATTTTTAACATAATATTTATTTCATTTAAGATAAATTCTATATAAAATTTCTTAAATGAAATTTTTAATAGGAAGAAAGAACTAATGGGCGCAGACATTGAGAGGATTTGTTTATATAAACATTTCCATGATTATTTCCAAACCCAAGGAAAAAAATAAAATCATCCACTTCCCACTGGGCTCATTGGGAAGAAACATAAATAATAACAGAAACAATGGCTGTGCTGTTGCCCTCTTCTGCTAATACTACTATCCTCCCGAAACAACTCTCAACTGCCTTCCCTCCTCAACCAGGTGCATTCTAATTACACTTCTCTCAAATTCTACATAAACCCATGTACAAATTCTTTATGTAACTACTTAACTTTGTTGAATTCTGATGAATTTTTGGCAGGTAGTTTAAACATTTTGTGGAACAGTTGTTACTCAAGAAAGTTAAAAACAAACCACAATTCTTTCGTGGCAATGTCTTCTTTGAATAATGCTTCAAGAATATCATCTGGGGACTACGATAAATTGAAGAAAGTATGGATATGGACAGAAAATAAGCAAGTTATGACTGCTGCTGTTGAAAGAGGCTGGAACACCTTCATATTTTGCTACAAATGTCGAGAACTTGCCGATGAATGGTCATGTTAAGACTCTTTACAACTTTGTTATAATTTTCTTTTTCTTTTTTTTGTTTCTTGAGTCAAGATTTATCATATGGTTTTTCAATTGTCGAGGATATATTTATATATTGTTCGGAAAGTCTAAAAGTTGCAAGAATCCAATTCAATTGAATTCTATTTTAGTTAATTCTCATGTTTGGAAAGATTATACTTGCTAGATTCAATTCTTTCAAATTAAAATAATAATAATACATTCTTAAAGAAATGAAATGATACCACAAGTTTATATGAATTTGACTCTACATGATTATTCTCTGAACAAAGCCTTAAAAGAAAACAGTGGTTGATTGTAAAGCCAGTTATAAATACTGAATGTTTTATATAATATCATTGTTATTCATTAGAGTGAATATGGTATGTGAATTCTTCTCATTTTGAAATTTTTGTTATTGGGATGTACAGCAACTGCAATGATATATCCCCTGTTTGTTAAAGAGGACGAGATTTTAGATGGTGAGAATAAAAGGGTTGCTGCAACGTTTGACGTTTCTACCCCACAAGAGCTGGAGCAGTTTCAATTAGAAAATGCACAGGCTGAGAATATTGTTGTCAATTTACTGGATTGGCAGGTTTGCTTGTTTATCCACACTTCACAATTATCAATTATTAATTGTTATCTAATAGCTTCAGTCTTAAGCATGTCAACCAAGTTCAAATTTTTTAGTTTGGTTTTATTTTGAATAAAACTGTGCTTATCCAATGGGAGTATCAAGTTATAGCAACCATGCTTTTCATTCCCCCTAACTTGAACACTGATTACTTGGCATGCGCTAGAGTTTTGACTCTTGGACGCCAAATTTACTATCTGGTACTGTACTGATATAAGTATATTTTCACCTAACTTTAGGTCAGATCTTGTATAATTAAATTGTTAGACACGATTATTTTCAGTTTATGTAGATAATGGAATTAGTTACTCAGAAAACGTGTTGTCTTTTCTTATTAATATTTGCAAAATTGAGCTTCTAAGAATTCCTTGTGTTTTCTTAGATAATACCTGCAGAGAATATTGTTGCAGCATTCCAAGGCAGTCAGAAAACAGTGTTTGCAGTCTCAAAAACTCCTTCTGAGGCAAAAGTCTTCCTTGAGGTATCTATCAAACACCACAAATGATTAAGAAAGAATGAGATTTGATGCTTGAGTTGTTGGTTATATTCTTTAACATTTGTCCCATTAATGCATGCATCCTTTCGTCATCTACCTATTTGCTTCTTTTGTTAGTAGGCCTTGGAGCATGGTTTGGGTGGAATTATTCTAAGAGTTGAGGATGTTGAAGCTGTGTTTGAGCTCAAGGTAATTTCATTGAAGGAATGGACTTAGGTTCCTTCAGTTCTCAAGCATTGCTTCTTATCCCAGTTGCTATTGTCAGAACTATTTTGACAGAAGGAATGAAGCAAGCAATGTGTTGATCTTGACAAAAGCAACAGTAAGCAAAATTCAAGCAGCTGGAATGGGTGATCGTGTTTGTGTGGATCTCTGTAGCCTCATGAGACCTGGTGAAGGGCTTCTGGTAGCTCCTTGTTTCTTACGTATGACATTTTTTATTTAACAATTTACCATTTAACTTGCTGAATATGATAAATTATGGTGCCGTGAATATTGTTTCACAGGTTGGTTCATTTGCTAGAGGACTGTTCCTTGTTCACTCAGAATGCTTAGAGTCAAATTACATTGCCAGCAGACCTTTCCGTGTCAATGCAGTGAGTTGTTTCTGTAACCGTGAAAGTGATGTCTAGACTATTGAGAATTTTAGCAAGCATTGCAGGTGCTTAAGTTGCAGCAATTGATGTCTCTTAAAAAGAAATGAAACAAAATCAGCAATTTGCTGCTGATATACATTAAATCTTCATTTGATACTCTTCGTTAGCTTCAATACTTGAATTGACCTAAGAGACTTGCAAGAATAACTATCTGAAATCTAAAGCACTTACTCTAGTCTCGTATACACTTTGTATTTTCTTAGCTCTGCTGAGTACTACATTTTGATTATTCGGTTCTTAATTAGCATTGAATGAAGATTTCCAGACACTTTTTGTATCTAGTTAATTTTTATTTTTCTCAAGACGTGTTCTCTCATACATTATGAAATTGGATCGTATGTCTTGTAAACTGTATTTCTTTGATATATCATGTCAAGGGGGAAAAGCTTCATGCATGGCATTGTTTAGGAATTTTCAGCACTGTTTAGAAAATTTTACCACATACATCATATGATTGTGAATGAGACTATTACTGCTCACCAGCGATTAAATTTATTGTAACTCAAGGAAATTTCCTCCCTCGGTCTAATGATATGTTGGATTTTACAGTCCTAAAGTTCTTCAGGTTTCATAGCCTCAATCCCACCCATGAAATTTCTGTTTTGAGCCTGTAATCCTTGATTGGAGCCATCAAATTGTAGTGTTTAAAATTCTGTAGGAATTTTGTTTGTACATTATTATTTGTAGGCATTCAAGCATAATGAATTGGCATTTTATAACATTTTTGTGGGTTAATAGCTCTGTTAGACACTCTACTCAATTTTAAGAAGTTTATTTTCTTGGAATTTGGGTTTTTTCATGGTTCCATGACTCCATTACACACTAAACCCATTTTTCCTGAGTATCTCTGTGGAAATATACAGGGACCAGTACATGCATATATCTCTGTTCCAGGAGGAAAGACTTGCTACCTTTCAGAGTTAAGAGCAGGCAAAGAAGTAATTGTAGTTGACCAAAAAGGCCAGCTGCGAACAGCAATTGTTGGTCGTGTAAAGATAGAGAGCAGACCTCTTGTCCTTCTGGAAGCAAAGGTCTGTTCACACCATGCCCCTATTTGTATAAAGATTTTTCAAATCCAGTTTCATTTCTTTTAGTATTGAGTGCACAAATTTTACACTTCACTATTTAATTTTTAGACTTCTGAACATTTTGTCAAAATGATGTGCATTTTAGTAGAGTAAGCCAATCTAGTTAGTAGAGATTGCAGAGAAAGTGACCAAACATTGTGCATTTCCACAATGGGGAAACTATAAGATATCTAGCTGGTAAATGAGAACCTTGTTGAAGGCCCTCTGAGAAGTTTTCTTAAGGTCTGAAGTTCAATGTACTGCTACATATTTGGCAGATCAGGTTTTGACAATACAACCAAACCAATCTTCTAAATGAGATTCAGAATATAATAACAAGTACTCACCATATCTTGTCCCTGTCTTGTTTCTGCCACTGACTTTATTGATAAATCTTGGTTATGTGGAGGGTCAGAAAGATCCAAAAACTGCTAAACATTGTACATTATATAGGATACCACATGGAGAAGGCAAATATATGAAATAGATTTCCTTGCATATAGAATCTATACCATTGTGTTATGTGCAGTGCTTATTTGGTTGCTAAAATAACTGAAACAACCGAGTGAAGGAGTCTGAAGAGATTTGGTAGAATATATGAGTGTGGTTGAGAGTCGTCAGTTCTCTCATCTCCTTTGTAGATTTTCTTTGTTGCTAGATCCTTTTGAGAGTCATTTGCTCATTGCTTGTTGGATAGTGATTCTCATAAATTTATCTGAAATCATCTTAAAGCTTGTTTCTAATTAAATTTGGGTATCACAGATAGATTCAGATTATCAAACGGTTTACAGCATCTTCCTACAGAATGCAGAAACAGTTGCCTTAGTACCTCCATGCCAAGGTCTATTATAATGAGAATCTTTAGTTCTTAAATCTCATGTCCTTTATTTGTTCTTATGTCAGAATCTAATTATTCTCAATTTATTACCAATATTCTATAGGAAATGGAACGCAAAATGTAGCTATTCCTGTGACTGCATTAAAAGTTGGAGATGAAGTTTTGTTGCGATTGCAAGGTGCTGCTCGCCATACAGGAATAGAAATTCAAGAATTCATTGTTGAGAATTGAATAAGAATGAGGGTTCATTCTAAAAGTTGAATTTGTGGGTGATCATTTGTGCTACAACACGGGTCGTGCTGGAGGTAGTCTTTAAAATTATACCAATACCTTTCATCACTAAAAGGGATTAGTGCTGGAATGGCTGCGAGTTGTCCTGAGAGCAGAAAGAATATTTCAGTCGAACTATCAATTTTCCTTATATGACTACAATTACCTCTTTCCAGAAGTAATTGGAGGTCTAGATAGTCTATGATTATATAGCAAACTAAACTATATTTATGTTTTGCATCCACTGGCACTTGGCAGTCTACTCATAATTACACATCTCCAAGGTTTCCCTTCAGCTAACAATCATCTTGTAGGTCAGATCCCTTCAGCTAATTGGTCTTTTTAACCCATGTCACCTATTTGAATATAAACTCCAATAAAACTTCTGGGTCCAATCCCTTCATTTCTTCGTAGTTTGACCAACTCGAGCTTTTTGTCTCTCAGCTCAACTTTTTCTTCAGAAGGCTCAATACCACCTATTGGAGCAGTGAATCTCTTGCATATGGATCTCTCAGGGAACCAGCTGACCGGATTTATCCGAATTCATCTTACAAGTTGCTCTAGATTAGATTATTTGTTATTGAACATCAACATTCTTAACGGAAGTAAGTCGGCCAGTTTGCTTCCGTAAAGAGATACCCTTCTCAATTGGGAAACTGGCAGCTGTCATTGAACCACAACAAGATAGAAGCGTCCCCTCTCAAATTGGCAATCTTGATACACTGTATACCTTGGAACACAGTCATTAGCCATAACTCAAACTAGTGCAGAGTTGCCTCCAATAACTGGGAAGGGAAGACGACATTATAATAATACTTCACGGAAATATTCTCAATTCTCTACCTCGCTTCAATTGCTCACACATTAACTTGCATTACAATTCTTTGTAGGGTCAAATGAAATCCCAGAACATTTCTGCTCTTCTTGCGCAAAGTTGGTAGGAGACTAGGATTATGCTATGGCAACTTGAAAATCCATGGTGAATACAAAGTCTATAAATGTGGTAGTCATGGAAAAAAAGAAAAAACCCTCGAGATATTCACAGGCCTTGTATAATACTAAATGTTCGTACCAGAAACGGTTGAAAAAAAATTTTTGTTGACTCTTGATATTGAAATGTCAAAACTTGAATCTCAAAATCTTCATCGTGGTGTCTTGGAAAATATTGGGGGTGAGAAAAGATCTTGAAAATTCAAACTCGAAGCGTCATTCTCTCTTCATACTTGGCAAAAGAAGATGGAATCTACCATTCAAGTAGTTTAAGTGTTATCTAGAGACGTAGTGATAAAATGAAGAAGCCTGCAACAAGCAGACATACAAATACGAACACATATCTCTGGTGCCCCAAAGCAGGAAAGCAAATACATTGTTATTGCCGAAAAGAAATCTTATATAAGCTTTTAACAAGCATAGCAGGAAAAAGAAACAGTACAACAGTATAATACACTGAACTGTGTAAGGGGGAAAAAGGCTGTAGCAGCTTACCCTTCATCCCTTTGACCCATTATAATCTGAAAAATGTTTTTATTGTACAAATTCCTTCATCTAAGAAGGAAATAGGGATCAAAACCATCCCAAATTGAGCTCTCTGTGAATTTATAAATCTGGTCAAGAGTTGCACCAACCACTTTCTCATGTGATTTTAAAACTAATGTATACAGGTTAGAAATCAAAGGATTCCTTAAAAGTGGACTCAGAGTTTTACCAAGTTCAGTAACTTCGGCTAATAGAGTCGAACCATCATCAACTTTGCCCTTGAATATGCAGTTTGAGAAAGCATAAATGCCAAGCAGATTTGCATATAGTGGTAGAAATGCATCTTTATGGTTGCTCACACCACCTATCCAATCAACCCCTAGTTGCTCAACATAGTCTTCAGCAAATGACATCAACTGATTATAAAATCTCATTCTCCAGCGGCGTAAATAATTCTTGAAGACTTCTTTGATTTGCATATCAGACAACCACAAGTTTAGAACTGGAAGTTTCTCCAAATGTGAGCAACAGATTTGACATATTAACAGCTTTTCTTCGTGATGATTATCAATTTCCTTGTCAAATACTCGCCTCACAAGATCTCCCTTCGGTACCAAATAATTTGTTGAGTTGAGTACCAACTGTGAAAGATGCTCAAAGTAATTAATCCAGTGACCAAAGATAGACGACAGATACCCAAAACTCATTTCAATCACTTTCTCCACTTGAGTTGGGACCTCTCCTGCATTAGAGCTACTTCTCATTTTTCTGGAAGAAAAGCATTTCTGCACATTCACAGCAAGCGCCTGTCTTACCCCATCATCTTCATCCTCCAGCAGCTTGATGCACAAGAACCATATTTCCAACACCTGGCTAGCATACATATTAACAGCTTCTTTAGGTTCAAAACTGAAACCTGAACTTTCAAAGGGCATTTCATGACTGAACACAGAAGAATCAATTAATTCAGCTTGCTCCAGCAAACCAGATGCAATTATAGATTCAGCAGCAGCCTCGCGCATGTTTACCGGCTCAGACGCAGAACTTTGTTCTTTAATCACATTAACAAAATATTCAATGCATTCATACAAGTGGATTGATTTTCCCAATTGATCCGATGCGCTACATCTACTACTGCTCTCATCCACATTAGCAAGAACATAGCTGGTCAGTAGATTTGCATACTGTCTGACGCATATAGCCATGCAGCAGATGAGAGTCTCTCTTGTCTTTGTATGTCTTGTGAGTTTGTACAAGGATACCAGCTTATCCCAAAACTGACACATGGAATCAAAACCCAAATTACCAACATAACTTGTGTTGGTGCATTTTTCCCCATCAAGTTTCTTAAACTGCACCAAGTTCCAAAAGGAAAGAATCCTCAGAATGTAATTCATGCATCTATGATTCTCCTCAGAATTCAAGAGTTTCAACATAGTTGCCTGGAGATTTGCATTATTCCACTGCTGAATACTTCTAACCCCACTGCTAAATATACCATGAACCTCAATTTTAGATTCTGTTGACTTTAGAAACTTCAGCAGCCACTTCAACGTTGCAAGTCGAACTTCATATGATGAATCTGACAAGGACCGAATCAACCTTTCAGGGAGTCCAGTAAAAGAATTTGTTTCAGATAGGTTCAACAACTTTACATCAGGTGACAGATGCATTTGTGGCATCTGCAGAATTTCTTCTACTTTAGATGCCTGAAACACACAACTGAAGTAGGATATGGCTGCTTGTTCACGAAGTTCTGATATAGTTGGATCATAATATGATAGTCCATAAGAATCCTCTACATCTAAGGATACAGTAGAAAGCTCCAACAGCAGATTGCGAATAGCATAGAAATGTTTACTTGTATACCCTGTTCTTGCAATACTGAGCATGCGATCAAGTGCTCTCACAAACGAGGTATTGAGGATGGGGCAAGGACACCATTTTGGGCTTGCAATCCATGAACATGTAGTCAGAACTTCTATCAAATCCCCAAGAATCTTTTCTTTCTTTGCAACATCAGCCAGGTTTCTACAATTTGCATCTAGAAGAGATCCTAGTTGCAATAGCATTCCATGAATTGAATTGAAGGAAGCATTGTAGATTCCAACATTTGGGTTCACTATCATTGAGGAAATAGAAGAAGTGACTGGGTTTTTCATGCAAGGCAATTCAGAAGCAATATTCAGGAGAACAACTGGAAGTTTCTCATTAGACACCAAGCCCATTAAAGCCTTGGATGCAAGAACACGAATTCTCAGGTTGCTCTGAGTTGAGCACCTCCTGATGAATGGCATAAACAGGAAAGGATCCAGATCATCCCCACTCTCACTTGCAATTGTTGAAGGCTTGAGCCTGGATAAAAGAATCAACATTGGGCACAAGCTTGGGTGGACAACCTTGGCTAGGTTGGATTCTGAATGGCCAGAGGTTGCATCCATAAGCATATCAGTTGCAACTTTCAGTTCGTTGTAAAAAAATGCATGTAATGTGGGATACCTTCAGGCAAGAAAAACTGTTAGTTGCCATTTGATGAACAGAAAATATTGCTCTAAATATTTAACTGGAAGGAACTCATGATAATAAGATAAGATATAAAAACAATGAACCCCCAGATGATGGGTAATTCTCTTACAGAGTTTTGGAAGACTATTTTCCACTGTAGACTCTAACCTTCGCACACTAAAAAATGTTTCTGAACTTTGATGCTTATGCATGAATTCCTAAAAGTTTATGACATCATCAAAACCACCCGAACTATGCCATATGGAAAATAGAAACATCAGTTATAAACCCTCCTAATCAGAGAATCCATACCTGTGGAAAAACTCAAGCCCAGTTAATGCACGCCGTGCAGATTCTCGCTTTTGAACATTTAGGAATCCAATCATACGCCGCAGCAAGGCGGTGTACGCGAGGCAGGCACTATTTCGTACCTCCCAGTACGGAGAAGAGAAAGAGCGAATTGCAACAATCAAGGCATCCGCAGAAAAACCAGAAGTATCAGTTGCCAGGTTTGTGTCATTGAAAGCAGCTCTAAGAACATTAAATGCATGTACTGTAGGAATTACACCCTCATCTCGGATCTTTGAGGTCTTTTCCATCACATGCATCTCGGATGACTTTGCAGAATCAAGTTTTTTGTCCGACACTGCTAATGAAAACTTGCATGAGTCAGCAATTATGCCCTTTGTATCAACTGGACCCAGCAAAGAGCTGTTAGCTACATTTATTAGCCACTTTAGAGCCCGCGGGAGAAGCTTCTTCGGTGCCCCTTCTGGTTCTGAAAGAAAAAGAGCAGTAAATGCTGCAGGAATACCAGCACTTCTCCTTAACAAATCATCCACAGTTTGTCCTTTGGACACGGTTCTTTGCATAAGTTGATCCATCCACGACTCTGTCAATTTACAAAGCCTAAAGAGGAAAGATAACATGAGAATATGGACATGCCCAAAAGAAGAAGAAAAAAAAAAGAATAGCAGCATGCTATCTGCTTTCGTTTTTTATTTTCTCAACTAAACATTTTAATCCTTCTCCCAGGAATTGTATGCAGATTCCAGATATTGGCAAGGTACAAATACAAATATGATTCTGTTAAGCACTCACATTGTAAATGATTAGCTCATACATTCTTTCCCCTCCTTGAAGAATTAAGGAACAGACATATTCTGACCAAACTATGTCATCTAATTGGCGCACATGTATAGGAAAAGAAAATTTCCCTTTCAAGTATCAGATTAAACTATGAAAATCGTTCCCAAAAAAAGACTCAGAATCTTGATAGAGATTCAACCCTGAAACAATGGAGAAATGAAGAAATGCATATTATGCTTATATTTATGTCAATCATTAAACATAGATTTAGTCAACCTATATTAAATGATTGACAAAAAACATTTCACTTAAGATGAGCACACACACACACACACGTGAGCGCGCGCGCGCAGACAAAGGTATAGAGTGGGTTAGAAAGAGATGTTGTCAAGGAAGAAAAGATTTAGGAATTGTTATTTTGTTGATTTAGCTTTCAAACTTTAGTGACTATTTCTGACTAGAAATATAACGTCCTTCCCAGTTCAGATCTTCCCCAAGGAATATGAGTTCATTATTCTTTAAGAATATAGGTTCATTATTCTTACACTTTGGGATCTCTGATCCTAACAAGACAAGTAGCAGAATTTAAATCTTTATGAAGGCCTATAACCTAGTATGTTTTATGACTTCTGAAACTGAAATTCCATGTAGTTAGTTTTAAGGAACAATTGCACATTCTCTTTCTTTCTCGAAGACATATCTAATCTCCTACTTCTTCCTGTATTTTCCTCTATTCTTTTCTCAAAACTTCTCTTCAATTTTGAACTCTTTTCTTCTCTCTTTCACAGCAACTATTTTCCTATGTAACAGAGATCAAGAGGGACTGAAACAAGAGGAGTGGGCTTAGGAATGATGTAAGAGGAACATACCGGGGATCATTGGAGCAAAGCAAACGGTTGCAAAGGGCTGTGAATCCAGCTCTTGTCTTATCAATTGCTCCATTATGCTTCATCTTCAAAAGAACTTCCAAGAAGTGGTTCCCAATTTCTTCAAGTTGTTTCAAATCGAGTACCGCAATGGATGTTGACATTTCAGAAGAATCACCGGCATTAGACATAGAAACCTCTAGAGAACGTGAGCAACTATTACTTGGTAAAGGAACTTTTCTTATGATAGTTCCCAGGAGAAGGCTCACCTGAAACCGAGACAAAAAAAATGCTTTAATTAATCCAATAAGCTTGGACATGCAAGTTATAACTTCAAAAATTTCCTACATCATTTCATACTTAAAACAAATAGTATCAGCCATCAAAAATCAGCTTAAGAATAGTTTCTGGTACCAATACTTCATTTGCTCCAATGGTCAAAGCACTATTATGCAGTCAAGAATTGATTTTAGAATTGGCATTCTTAACCATATTGCAAAGTACCTCTTTCATAGCCAGCCAGCAACCAACCATGACAATTTGTTCTGGTCTATTATCCTGCCCATGTTTGGAGTCACCATTCACATGTTCTGATGGTCCTACCATATCCAATTCATCCATCAAGTAATTATCATCATCACCCATATCATCCATGTCAGGAAGATACCAAGCATCTGCAGAAACGACCCAAAGTGCTAATGAAGTAATTCGCATAACCAATCCCAAAAGCTTCGCCAATGCTTCTCTCATTTCCAAAATACTAGACATGACAGCATCAGAATTCCAATCCAATTCATCAAACGTATATCGTAGAGTAAGCAATACACCATGGACAAAGCTGTTTTTGCAGGCTTCAGAAAGATCCCTCTCACCCTCCACCACGGCCACATTCAACCAACCAATTAATGATTTTATATACTCTACTACAGGATGCCTAGGCTCAATGATATGACTATCTTCATTGACTAGTTCACATTGATACTGAAAGCAAACACCATCAATACTAGGTCTGACAATCCATCCTAGTTCCAAGACATACTTCCTGAATATAAGCTTTAAAGTCAGTGCCCCAGCATCACTTTCTCTCACACGTGGACTGCTGACTAAGTTCTTAGCCCATGCAATCACTCTCTGGACCATTTCTTCACTTGAAATGCCAGGAAGGGGGGTAGGAAAGTATAGCAATATGCGAAAAGAACTCTCTCTTAGCCTGTCCCAACTATCAATAATAGATCCAACTAGTAACAAGGCTGATTCAGGTGAAGTTATTCCTATACTGTAAGGACAGAGACTGCATTCAGGAGCAATTGAAGGACACCTATCTTCAGAAGGTGGTACAATAGGCCAAACATTAAGCATTATCAGTATGAGCTCCATGGCCATTATTTTTCTTTTGTAAGGAGCAGAGGGATAGCATGAGAAAAATAAGAAACTAGACAACCATCTCATAAAATTGAATAGATCCCCTGCCCTATTAACTAGAGCTTCTTCAGTTCCCTTAGCTGATTGTGACTCCTTTTGATAGTTCGCAAGGGGTTGCCAGCTCCCATGCTTAAACTGTCTCTCCAAGGCTGTTCGAACTCGAGAAAAGAACTTTCTGAACAAACTGGTCCACTTCATCTGGAAACCTGTAGAGCAACTTCTCATGTTCAATGGCACAGCTTTTTTCAGAAGGGTCAATTCTAGATGGGAAGGAAGACTAGCTGTTTTGGGGTTTAAGAAGAGCGACTCTGCAGCATCAACACGGAGCAATTCGTCAGAATGCATCAGCGCCAATGCTAGCCATTCAACGGGGACCTTAACCTTTATCCCCTTGATGCAGACGAGAGCGTATAAATTCTTAACTTCTGCTTCCAGCACACCTTCTGCCTCAAGTGCTGCTGCATTTTCATATAAATCAATATCCCCTTCAATCAAAGCAAGTGAACGACAGACCTTAAATAAAGAGACTAAAACAGCCACTTGTTGTCCAACTCCCAGTTCTACATCTGTAGCACTTAGCTTAGGAAATGACAACCCATTCTCTTCTCCAATAGGCCCAACTGAGATGAAAGAAAGCATAGGAAATATGCTATCCACATCAACTTCTAGTAAAATTGGCAGAGCATAAGTATTAAGATTCGAGCGAAGCTTTGAAACCCCAGATGTGAGCCCATATAGAAAAGGGGGCAAGCAAAGCCCCCTATAAACTGCATACCCTTCCTCAACACCATTGTTGTTCCAACACTCATCACGCAAGCACTCAAGAAAACATTTCAAGAATGTTGTGGCAGCACAGCACACATCATCATCAATGTAGGCTTGTACAGTTTCAAAGAGCAGGTCAGGACACATTTCAAGCATACTTTTTGGCCCCAGCCTCTTAGTCAACAAAGCTAAAGGGATATATCTTCCCTTACAACGTGAGCCTAGTGGGAGAAGATCTGAAGCAATCTTTTCTAGAAATGATTTTATTTTCTGACTACCCACTCCCAAGCGAAGAGTTGATTGAATGTCTAAGAACAGATCAAAAACCTGATGAACTTGTTTCACTGTTTGACTTAAAGGATCTTCCAAATTATTCCATATGATTCTAAGTATCCGAGACCCCATCTCCTCTGGCATGGGATCATAATTATCTGATAAATCAATTAGATTAGCCAACAATGAGGTCTTCATCTGTTGCAAACAAATCTGCATCACCGTCAAGGTATGAAAATTAAAATGGCTGTCAATAGGGTTCTCACAATAGTTACATAGCTCAGGCAAAATCCCATCATACAAAATGGTCTTAACAGAACTTGCACAAGTTCCATTTCCCTCATGACCATTTAATTTACTACTAGATTCAACAAACTGCAAATTTAATACTGTCCTCGAAACAGCAGTAAGAATCCCTCTTATCAAGCAGAGTCTACTTAAAACAGAAAAACTACCTACTTCTGAAATCAAGTCCCCTTTAAATGGAACCTTTAAAAGTGCATCCCTAAACTCACCACCATCACAATTATTACCATAAACATTACAAGTAGTTTGACTGAAAATACCTTGAATAATAAACAAGCCAAGCTCCTGAGCACTAAGACAAACTTGCAAAGCAGCACACAGGCTCACACCAGCTGCCACAAAACAATCTCTTGAAAAGGCCATAGATTTCAACAAACTTATCAAAACCAATAAAATTCTTTCCATAATATTGAATTCTACACCATCAAAACCTTCCAAATCCTCCTTAAATTTATCCGGAAACCGCTGAAGCAAGTAATAAGAACAAGACAGCGCCTCTTGACATTGCTCCATAACAATAGGAGAAGGCCTAGCCCAGTCCTGAATCTCCAAAAGGACACTATCTAACCCCAAAACAACATCCCAAGCAACCAAAACAGCACAATCTTCAATAACATCAACTAAATATACCAACTTTGGCATACCCAGTATAGATAAAGCCACTCTTGATAAACAAAACCGCTTACTTTTATACTCTTTACCATCTCCACTACCATACTCCTCACAAATCTCCCTAAAACACCCACAAACCAAAGACTGGTAATCTTTATTACTAACTTTAGATAAAGCAGAAACTAAAGTTCTATGCAAAGGCAAAGAATTTTCAAGAAACAGAAGCTGTAAATAAAAAAAAGAAGCCGTTTTTAGAAGTGATGCATCATCGTCATCATAATTTATAGACGATAATAAGTTAGTGAAAGACGAAGAGAGGTTTTTGGCACTGGTTACTTGAGAGTAAATTGAAGTCAGAGAAACGAGGTTATTGAGTTGGTTAAAGAAAGGTAAAGACTTTGGGTTTAAGGGTAAGAGAGATTGAGATAATGAGTCTGTGAACGATGATGGGAATATCACTGCACTGTATGTGTAGCGGTGACGATGCTGTATTGCCCTCCATTTTGCTGACATCTTTTTTCGATTGGTTGATTGTTTTTGTACAGACTCGCTCTCTGTTGAGAGAGAGTGAGAGAGAGAGGTGGTAGCGACGGCGGTAAGGTGGGAGTGGGACTAGTTTGGGGCAGAGCGGGAAGGGGAATAAGGAAAAAAAACGAGGGCCTTAGCTTCCAATTGGCCCTAACTTCAGCGTGTATTTTTCTCTTTTTCCTTTTTTATAATTTTTTGGAATAATTTGATGAAATTAAAAAAATTAAAGTTCTATTTTATAAACTCATAGAATCTACGACTATGAGATACCAATACTAATTAATTAAGAGGTCAAATTCTAGAGATTTTTAAAATTTTAAAACCTTTTAAATTTTTTTAATTTATTAATAACTGAAAAGAATTATAATTTAAAAAACTCTATGTTTCTTTAAGAATTTTTTTGTTTACTTTCAATTATTGTCGATCAAAGTAAATTAAAAACTTTATATTATCACTTAATATTCTATAGTATATTATTTTATTTTATTTTACTCATATATTTACTAAATAAAATGTAAATCCTATTGTTGATAAAGTAATAAATTATATTACCTATCCAACAGTGTAATTTTAAATTAACTAAAATTTTCAGTTTAAATTTTAAAAATATATAGTTGTATTAAAATTTTTAAAATAATATTTTGTCACTCATAAAGATTTTACCTGATATATTTTACATTAAATTTAAATGTGTATATATAATGAAAATTTGATGAATCAAAGACAAAAAAGAAATCTATTTTTTTCTTTTTTTATTATTATTTATTGATATTTTATTTTTTAATCATTATAATTTACTTTTAAATCAGTGATGATATCTTCCGTTATGAAAGTTTTCCTTTTATAAGAATTTTATGATGTTTTATTATGAAGATGGTGAATTATTTATTTTACGAGTATGGTAAAGAAAAAAGTGAAGATAGTAAAAAGAAAATATATTCAATTAGACATTCAAATAATTAGACTCGTAAAATTATACTTGTAAAATTGATTATGCGATTTAGTACTACCAAATGAATCGTTCTTTTCGCATAACTACAATCTACTATTCTATCAAATATGATTTATAATTGTTATATATTTTTATATTTGATTTTTTTTATATCAAAATAAAATTAATTTTCATTAGTGAAATATTTATATTTATATGCTAACAGAAAAATTTATCAATAATTTTTTAACTAAAAAAATCACACATTAAAATATAATATGCAAATTTCATTAATTATAAATGATCTGAATTATAATAAGCTTGATAATATGATAAACAATTTTTTTAAGAAAATCGATTTACAAAATGACATTAACTATTGCAGAAAACAGTAACTACCATGCAGGTTATTAACTCCCATCTTCTGCCGAATGATGGCGGCTTCATTAACAAAATTAAGAGCTTATTTAAAAAGTAAATTGCTATGATTAGTGTATTTCTATTGTAAATTCATATTTAATCATTTTAAAAATGATTTTAATAACAGTTAAATTCAAATAAATTGATCATTGTGAGTGCGGATATTGTTATAGGTTAATCCTCTGATATGCATATTCTTAGAATTAAATAAAAGAATACCAGGAATTAGAATTACTGGTTTTTGGTTCTACAGCTTAGCTTCCAACACTATATAAAATGTAAAATAATTAGAAAAATAAAATAATGAAAATGGGATATTTTTATTTATAAAATTTCCGTAAGAATATCTTAATGAATTCTTTTAATGATTGTTATGTTTCTATTTAAGAAAAAAAAAAATTGTTTTAACGGTAAATGCGAAAGTGCTAAAAGCCTGACCAAATGGACTTGGGCTTTAATCTAATGTTAAAAGCCCATGGACTAATACAGGCATTGGCCGATTAGGGTTTAGGGTTTGTTTGTATAAATGACAGATTGTTGAATTCGCCTCTCCGTTTCGTCTTCCTCTGGTGTTTCGCAAAGGAGTGAGCCATGGTTCACGTCAATTTCTACCGAAACTGTATGCCATATACGATTAGTATTTCGGTGTTTGCGTACAATCTGTTTACTATAGTAATGCATTTTATGATGTGATTCGTTGGAGTTTTAGTTTTTTGTTCTGTTTTGTATATAAGTGAAGCAACAAATTTCTGCATTTATGATCTGGAAGGTATTTTTGACCCGTTGTTTGTAGATCTTGCTACTTGCTGTATGACTATATGGGTAGTCAATTTGCTGTACAGATAAGCTAACATGACTCCGTATATACTTCATTATGATCGAAATTGTGCATTGTAGTTCTTAAAATTTTGTATTTTGTCTGTTTGAGAGTGTCGAATTGCAACTTGAGCTCAATTTGGTTTTTGAATATGTGCTGAAGTTGAATTACTTGACCTAATCTGAGCTTTTCTGTTTTGGTTTTAAATTTGAAAGTGCGATTTGCAACTCATTTATTGATTGATTGATTGATTCAAACTAAGTAGTTCTTAGGGTTTTCTCTAAAATATTATTCTGTAACATGTGTTGATAATGACAACCATTATAGCAGTTATTATTAGCACAGTGGATTTTGGTGGTTTTTTACATCATTTTGTAATTGGTGATGAGTATAGAAACTCCCTTAAATTTGTCTTTCTTATAATCTAAACCAACATTCAATAGCTTTTAGTTGTTACTTTCTTGTTCTTTTAGCACTATGTTTAAATATATTAAATTGAATGGTTTTAGATGGGAAGACTTTTAAGAAGCCCCGTCGGCCATATGAGAAGGAGCGTTTGGACGCTGAGCTGAAGCTTGTTGGAGAGTATGGGCTCCGATGTAAGAGGGAGTTGTGGAGGGTTCAATATGCTCTGAGCCGCATCCGTAATGCAGCAAGAATGCTTCTCACTCTTGATGAGAAAAACCCCCGCCGTATTTTTGAAGGTGAAGCCCTTCTCCGTAGGATGAACCGGTATGGTCTTTTGGATGAGAGCCAGAACAAGCTCGATTATGTCCTTGCCCTGACAGTAGAGAACTTCCTTGAGCGTCGGCTCCAAACCCTTGTGTTCAAATCTGGAATGGCAAAGTCCATCCACCATGCTCGTGTGCTTATCAGGCAAAGGCATATCAGGTGCGAGTTGTTTAGTGAAAGGATATAATCATAATCAATTTTTTGTGTGGGTTGTGTTTCTAATTGCCCTAGCTGTGGTTCACCACTGTTTCTTTTTAATCTTTCTAGTTTTGAATTAAAATCTGATATGACTTTAAGCTTTTGCCTCCAATTATTTAGCATGTACACGGACCTGATTTAATCTGGGAGCCTAAATTATGGTCGCTCATTAACTATATAAGATGGTCAAGTCATTTATGCTTGGGATGACAATTGGCTTTCAACATGATTTAATTTAACAGAAAACACTGCTTTTTCTATGCACTTACTGTTTCCTTTGAAGAGACTTGCTTAGCTTATCTCTTCCCATTTTCATTTGTAAGGACCTTTCCGTTTCTTGAGTGAGTTAGATGGCCCATTCCTTCCTTATTGCCCAACTTCGGGTATTTTCAAGGCTCACACTATAATAATAGTTCTAGTCACAACTAGGAAGAGGCTTGAATACTATTTGCGCTTTACTTACCTACTGTGTGTTGGTGTTTTCTAGAAGTGTTAAATTGAAAAACTTTTGAGTATGTCTGTACTATTTCATGCTTTCGTAACATGCACCAGTCAAGAATCCCTTTTTTTTTTTTCTCTTTGGTTTTTGGTACATCGCATCTCTTGTTGTGATATCTCATAATAGTATTATCTACGTTGTACACTAATTGATTCTGTAATAGCTACTGAATTCTTGCTTCCTGTAATTTCTTCTTTGCTTCAGGGTTGGGAGGCAAGTTGTTAATATACCATCTTTCATGGTGAGGGTGGACTCCCAGAAACACATTGATTTCTCTCTTACAAGTCCATTCGGAGGTGGCCGTCCTGGACGAGTAAAGAGAAAGAACCAAAGGGCTGCTAGCAAGAAGAGTGGCGGTGACGGAGATGAGGAGGAGGAGGATTAAGTATTAGACTAGGGAGTGTAGGACCAACTCTAAGAATTCTTGAGGTATTTTGTTTGTGCGTTTTTTCCCATCTTCAGAACTAGTGTTTTCCATTTTCGAATTTTTGGGGTTTTATTTTTTCGAATATTGGTGATTTATTCGAGTTTGAAAAAACAAACATTTATCCATATCATAAATGGTCAGATATTTGGTTCGTGAATTTAGTTTGAAGTTGATGTGTCTGTAGAAGAATGAAAGTCCCCATAGATCCAATTCTTTCCTGTCAAAGAAGACTATTTGACATGGTGTGAAGGAGTCCAATCTTTTGTTTCATTGTTGAACTGTCTCTACCATGCAAGAACCACATGTTCAATTATGTAAGCTCTGATCTGTTGGTTCACTAGGGTTCTAGAGCATGTCTCACTTTGGACTTTGTCATAGCATACCCTGTCGGCTGAATGCATTATTTCACCTCAGTACTTTTCATATTTGCCGACAGACATTCTTATATGGCACATTTATGTTCTTTATAGAAGTTTGTATTAAATAAGTGCTATGAGTCAAATGAGTTGGGCAAATGACATAAAAAATAAATAATGATAAAGGAAAATCTAAATTTTTAAATCAAGTTATCTTACAATTTGAAATAAAAGAAACTTTGAGCTTCTCATTTTTTTAACTGATTGCCTTAAAAATCTTTTTAAGACTTTCTTGAACCTTTAAAGGTTTGTGTCTCTTATACTGTGAACTTGGGCGGTGGACAGCTTTGAGGAGTCAAAAAGATAAAGCAATTGATAATTTAGAGTTAAAAAAGGGAAATTTTCAAATCGAAGAGAGTGAGAAAGTTCTTTTTTTCTATGTCAAGTTCATAAATAGAAGTTTAAAGGTGATATATAAGGTTTAGAAATAAAAGTTTAAGAGTGATAGAGATTAAACCGAAAAGAAATAAGGTGTAATTTAGCCTTGGGTTTAATTTAGCTCTTTTTTAAATTTATAGATATTTGTAATATATATTAATTAATAAAATGTAACTTTTTTTTTGATATGTTTATTTAATTTTTGAATATAAATTTTCTTATTTTGATATTATATATTTATTGTGACTTATATAATTCAAATTTATGTATAATTTTGTAGTTTTTTTATTAATTTATTTATTAATAAGTTATATTTCTAATTAAAAATATATATTTTTTAAAAATAATATTTAATAAATAAATTAGTTTCTAATTAATTAGATAGTTTTTATTTATTTAATAATTATTCTAAAAAATAATATTTTTAATTATTTTAATTATAAAAAAATATTTTAAAATGTTATTTATTAATAAAATAATTTTATTTATTAATAATTTTTAATTTTAAAAGATAGTAATATCAACTATATTAATAATATTAATTTAGATAATATTAAAATAATCAATGAATATAGTAAAATTTTAAAATTTTAAAATAATTAGTTTACTATTAGATTTTAAATATTATTAAATAATTTATTATTATCTAAATTCGGAAAATAATTATTTTCAAATTTATAAATTATTTTATTTAAATGTAACTAAATTAAACTTTATTCCAACCTAAAAAGTATAAAGTATGGGAGGAAAACTATATATTCAGCCAATTGGGATTTGATACTCTATTCGGGTATTATTGTTAATAATTAATTGTGGGACTCGTGTGATTGTTCTTCACTCTATTCGGAGGTAAGGAGACACGTGTTACTCGGCTTTTTAACCTATCAAATGCTCCTCCACCACGTCTATGTTTCCACTTCACACAATCCATCTCTAACTTCTTCTTCTTCTCTTATGATATTATTTTCATATTTATTTTAGCATAAGCATCAACAAGTGTGACATACCCTCTATATTTCAGAAACAATTCTTACGTTCAAATCTTCTACTTTTAATTCTAAATAAAAAATATTAATAACAATAATGAAAACCCCTTTTTTCTTGTTTAATAAAAGAGTTACAATCACTTGGTAAAATAATTAAAGCATGAGATATATGTTGTGAACTCAGATACTTTAATTAAAATATGATGGTCTATTAGTCATTGTGATTATGCATGACACCAATAATTCTCACCATTTTTTTTTGGAAGCAAGTCTCTCAAATGAATAATGACACGAACCAACAAAACCATCTAAAAATCTTTCTAGTACCCAAAACAACACGCCACTTGTTCCCCAATATCCATCTGTCTAGACCCGACCCACCAATATCATCCCCACGTCTCGCCATGTGGATGCCACTGTTTCCTAATTTAGCCATTAAAATATTAGACTCCCATCCCAATTATATCCTACTCAATTACATTAATCATGCATCTTTATTTTAGATTTGAAATCGACACTCACCCAACCTTTGCATTCCACTTGCTCGATTCATATCAATTCACATTATTCAACTTTCAATTTCAAGCTACTTAGCCATAACATACAATCAAAGGATCCTTAGTCTAATTTCATTTCGTTTCCAACTTAATCATTTTTAACTTTATATATAAATCTCATACTAATCAGATCAAATCATTTAAAATAAAAAATTAAATTATTTTAAAGAAATATATGCTAACTGTAAGAAAATATCAATTGACTTTAGTTACCTTTTATGAGTCTGAGAAGATTTTGATGATTAAGACAAAAGAATTAGTGGAAGGATTCCTCTTGCTGTAATTAATAGAGAAAATGATAAATGAGACGAAAAATCTAGCTAAGAGAGCTTGGGTGACGTGGCAATGAATTATGGAAGCTAATTTCTTTGACGCTAACTAAACGGCAACGGTTTTTGCCAGATGAGACGCAGAGAGAGTGTAAATCACCACATGTCATATCAGTCAAACACATGATGGTCCCCACATTTTTCTCACCTCTTAATTCCACATGTCACCCATGATCTACCGTCCGGAGCACCACGTATACCATCCATGATTCATAACAAGCGTCAAAACGCACCGTCTTTTAGCCTGCACCCTTGTATAAATACATAAAGAAAACCCTCCTCTAACTCGCATTTCAAAAACAAAAGTAAAAACCCGTCACATTTTAACACAAGAATCACCTGATTCATTTAGCTACTTCTTATCAAAAGAAAAACTTTGTATAAACATAAAACATGACTGTGACGTCCATCCAAGAAACTCAAGATCGAGTGATCGCTGATCTTGAAATTGAACAGAAACCTAAGGAGTTGTCTTCGCCGGCAGTGAAGGATTTAACAGAAGGTGAGATGGATAGAGAGAGGAGATCATTCAGGAAGTGGAAGAATAATAATAATCATAATCATAATAATAAAAAAAAGATAGGGTTTCTGCATAGCCAGGTGTTAAAGATTAGAGAGGAAGATTCACATCTTGGTGAAGATAGCAAAGAAAAGGTTATGAATATTAACGGATCAGGGTCTGCTTTTAATCAAAATATGCAGCAGCTTCGACGCGTGGCTTCGGCGGTTGATGTGGTGTTCTTTTCAAGACCCATCTTGCCTTCCTCCCCTCTCAGCCGAAAAACCACTGTCAAACCTTTGCCCTGAGTTAAGTTAAAGGTTGGTTTTCTTTTCTTCTTTTTTAGTTCTTTCACTTTCTTGATTAATTTAGTCGTTTGTGCTTTGTTTTTTTTCCTCAATTTTCATTTTCTTGGTTACGTTTTCGTATCTTCTTTTTCTTTTTCCTTTTCAATATAGATTCTTGAAAATCTGATCGTCCTTGTATATGCTTATTTCGGGAAATTCTGTAATGATATTTCCTATCTTGTTGGTTCTACATATCTGTTTGGATCCTGAGAAAACTAAAGAAAACACGAGGAAAAATCAAGATTTTGAATCGATGGAATAATTAATGTTTAATCCGAAATTAAAACTTCAATTTTTTTATTTTCTTTTAGATAGTTAAATCTGTATTTGTTTCTTTTATAGCGTTTCCTTCCCTTTTACCCGCGCGAAAATATTATCACGTTTTTTTTTTCTTTAATTTATTTATTCGGGTTGTTAGCTTCTCGAGCTGATTTCTTGGGGAATTCGGGTGGGAATAAGATGAAGATATCTTGACCCGTTCGTTTTTTTAAAAAATAAAATAAAATTTGTTTTGTTGTGGATTAATTAGTGTTGTTTTGTTGTGGCAGGAAGAGCAGGCAGCAGTAAGAGTGAAGGAAAAGAGATATGCAACAAAGTGATGTGAAAATTGGAGTCTTCTATGGTTTTCAATTACTTCTTTCTTAGAAGAAGAAGAAGAAGAAGTTAGGATTAGGATGTAGAGAGATCAATTAGTAGGATAGGATTTTGCATGCATGGTTATCCATCTTCCTTTTCTGTACAGTGAAGAAAATCAATTAGTTTTATAAATAAATAAAATCATGTGGAAAAATAAAAGTCATAAATTCTTTTTTGCTGTTCTCTTTTCTTTATGATATACATTGAAAGTAAGATAAATGATGTATATTAAACAAATGCTCATTACAGGTATATATATTGATGTTGACACACATTAATCCTATTCTAAAGTCTATGATTAAGCTAAATCTATACCAATAAGGAAAGAAATAATAGAAAATCAATCTCTAATATGAATTACGTATTTTGTGACTATTTTACAGTTCAACTTCCTTTAACACTCCCCCTTAAGTTGGAGTGTATGTTAGTGACACCCAACTTATTGAGTAAAACTTCAAACTGCTCAGTGCTCAAAGGCTTGGTAAATAAATCTGTTGGCTGATTTGAAGTGCGAATATGAGCAGTTTGAATCATTCCATTTTGAATTTTTTCACGCACTAAGTGACAGTCTATTTCTATATGTTTAGTACGCTCATGAAAAACTGGATTTGCGGCTATGTGTATGGCTGCTTGATTATCGCAGTATAAATTTACTGGCTGCGAATGACTTACTCCCAAGTCTTTTAAGATATTTTTCAACCATGTGATCTTACAACATTTAGTAGCCATAGAACGATATTCTGCTTCACCACTTGAACGATATACCGTTGTCTATTTCTTTGTCTTCCAAGAAATTGGTGCTTGACTAAGCAAGATGCAAAAACCTGTAATTGACCTTCTTATATCCTTGCAACGAGCTCAATCAGCGTCACAAAATGCTCTTAATTGAAGAGAACCTGTAGATGGTAATAAAATACCTTGTCCAGGAGTATGTTTGCTATACCTAAGGACCTTGTACCTAAGGACCTTGTGTGCTACTTCTAAGTGTGGTTGTCTAGGTTTGTCCATAAACTGACTCAACACATGAACAATATAAGTGAGGTCTGGTCTAGTTATGGTGAGATAAACTAACCTCCATACTAATCTTCTGTAAGCTGATGCATCATTTAAAAGTTCTCCATCTGATTGCGTGAGTGACAAATTTTGATCTACCGGAAAACGAGAAGGTTTAGCACCTAAGAACCCGACATCTTCTAAAATTTCCAAAGCATATCTTCGTTGTGATAACCTTATTCCTTGTCTTGATCTTACAACCTCTATGCCGAGGAAATATTTAAGCTTTCCCAAGTCTTTAAGTTTGAATTGCTTGGATAAGAAAAGTTTAGTTTCTTTTATATCTTGCAAATTATCTCCGGCCAATATCACATCATCAACATACACAAGTAATGCCAAAAAGGTACCTTGTTGTTGTCAGACGAACAAAGAATAATCAGAATAGGACTGGTGGAATCCCGCAGCTTTGAGTGCATTGGATAACTTTATAAACCACTATTGAGAGGCTTGTTTCAATCCATATAGTGATTTATGAAGTTTTAGAACACGAGCCTCCCCCTTTCGTCCGAAACTAGGAGGTAAAGACATGTATACTTCTTCATTAAGCTCACCATTCAGAAATGCGTTATTGACATCTAATTGATGTAAATGCCAACCACGTAATGCTGCCACACTAAGCAAGACACAAACTGTAACTAATTTAGCCACAGGTGCGAAAGTTTCCCTGTAATCAATGCCCTCAATTTGACTGTAACCCTTAGCCACCAATCGTGCTTTATATCTCTCCACCGTCCCATCAACCTTTAATTTGATTTTGTATACCCATTTGCAGCCGATTGGTTGCTTATGAGATGGCAGTATTACTAAACTCCAAGTCCCATTATTTTGCAAAGCATAAATTTCTTGTTGCATGGCTTTACACCATTTTGGATCTTTGACAGCCTGTGAATAACTAGCAGGTTCTTTGTGGAGAGATAGTTTAGTGGCATATGTTTTATGAGCATGGGAAAGTTTGTTATAAGATAAAGATTGGGATAGCGGGTGAACAATACCTGAATGTTGAACCAAGCTTGTGGATGATGATGGTTCAGTCCTTGAAGAGAGGGTGATGTAAACCTTCAATAGAAGAGAAGATTACACGCCAAGATCAATACTTATAAGGTTTGCCATAAAAGGTTTACATCAGAGGGCCATCTCGATATGGAAGTCATGTAGATATCGTGGAGCTTTAATGGCGCGACTTCCACGCCGAGGTGGTGTAAAAGCTGGTATATTTGTTGATGGTGGTGACATGTTTGGTGAAGGGATGTTGGGAGGACCAGGCTCATTGATGGTTATGTCAATGTTTGGTGGTTCATTGGTGTTGGTATGAGATGAGTACTCAGGTAAAGGGTCGAAATCAAGGTTGGAATATTGATTTGGAAACAAGAGTTTTGAATCTTTTTGTGGTGTAGTGAAATCTTTAGAATTCTATAAAGGCAAGATATTTTTAAAGAAAATGATATCTCTTGAGACTAATACCTTTTTCTGAGTAATATCAAAAACATGATACCCCTTTCTCCCATAAGGATATCCAAGAAAGATGCAACATCATGCTCGAGGATCAAATTTTGAACGGTTTTGGGCATGTGTGGAAATAAAACACAGACAACCAAATACTCGTAAATTTGAGTAGTTTAGAACTTTGTTAAACAACTTTTCATATGGGGTTTTGCCTTGGAAGAGAGGAGTTGGTGTGCGGTTTATGAGATAGGCTGAAGTAAGGATGGCATCCCCCCAAAAATGATGAGGAAGACCAGCTTGAATAAGGAGGGCACGTGCCATATTTAACAAGTGTATGTGTTTCCGTTCAGCGACACCATTTTGCTGTGGTGTATTGACACAACTGGTTTGGTGAATGATGCCCTTTTGTGCATAGAAAGTTTCAAGTCTGAATTCTGGGCCATTGTCACTACGAATGATCTTTACTTTGGAATTTAATTGATTTTCAGCCATGTTGACAAAATTGACCAAAAGATTTCCCGCATCTGATTTATGTTTCATAAGGTAAATTCATGTGCATCTAGTATAGTCATCAACGATAGTAAGAAAATATTTTGCACCTGAAATTGAAGCAACTTTGTAACCACCCCAAATGTCAACATGTATCAAATCAAAACTAGATTCAATAGTGATAGAACTTGAAGAAAAAGGAAGTCTTGTTTGTTTTGCCAAAGGGCAAATCAAACACATGTCTGTATTACAAGTTTTATTTCGGAAACATGAAGAATTAAATAATGAAGTGACTTTAGAAGATGGATGCCCCAGACGTTGGTGCCAAAAAGATGAATTTGAGGCTTTAGTGTGATTACACATTCCTTTATTGGCTTGATCGAGATAGTAAAGGCCCTCTCGTTCAATTCGCGTCCCAATCGTCTTCCCCGAGTGTAGGTCTTGGACAAAGCAAATATTGTTGAAGAAAATGGCTATATTAGATGAATTGCGGGTCAGCTTGCTAATTGATATTAAATTCAGATGGAAAAATGGAATACACAAAACATTGTCAAGAATTAAATCTGGAGATAGAGCTACTGTGCCAATATGAGTCACTTGTGATATAGAACCATTTGGCAATTCCACGATACGATTTTTGACAGGCTTCGAGTGTGTAAATAAGTTCTGATCATAAACCATATGGTCTGTACACCCACTATCAAAGATCCAAGTGTTTCTTTTTCCATTAAGGATAAGTGAAAAAGGTTTACCTGAAAGTTCATCATGAGTTGAGCAATTACTAACATGATTTGCAGAGGAGGTTTTAGATATCAATATTTCTAGTATTTGTCTGCACTCTTCAGCCATGAACAAAGAACTCGTCTCTTTCTTTTCAGTCAGATACGCAGCTTGATTTTCCTTCGAAATTGTTGCATTATCCTCAGTTGCTGCTTTCTTTTTACAGCAAAATTCTATTGTGTATCCTCTTCAGCCGCAAAAACTGCATTTGAGATGTGCACGATAATTTTTGGTGGCGTGATTTGTCTTGTTACACTTTTTGCACTTTTGCTCATCTTTAGTCTTGCGATTTGAATTCTTTACGGCAAAGACAACAGCTTTTGGTTGGTCTTGACTCTTTTCGGTTGTTGCTTCTGCTTGTTTCTCATGATGGAGCACTAGGGAGTATGGTCTATTCACCGTGGGTAATGGGTCTAGTAATAAGGTATTAGTCCGAACACCTGCATATGATTCATTGAGACCCATGAGAAATTTCATGGTTTTCTGAGTTTCCATATATGTAGCCACCTCTTTGATTGATCCACAAGTGCATATAGGAAAAGTACATATTGATTCATGCTCATCCCATAGTCCTTTCAGTTTGGTAAAATAAGATCCCACAGACGTGCTGCCTTGCGCACAATTATGAATTTCATTTTCAATGTTGAATAGCTCAACCACGTTCACTTGTGAGAACTTCTCCTGCAATTCCAGCCATATCTGTCTAGCGTTTTTGTAATTGATCACACTGCCAGCAATCTTTTTAGACATAGATCCTAGCAGCCAAGTCTTTACCAAATTGTTGCAGCGATTCCATTATTGATGCTCGTCTAAATTTCTTTCACTTGGCTCATTGATTGAACCATCTATGAGTCCAATCTTGTTTTTGATTGTCAAAGCCATAGTCATGGATTGTTTCCATGTGCTGTAATTATCTTCGACCAAAGGCTGTGGCACAAGAATTGCGCCAGGTTGATCTGAATGATGAAGATAAAGTTGATGATTGGAATTGTCCCATTTTTCTCCTGAAGCTGTGCCTCTTGGTTTATTGTCTCCCATGGAAGTCGGCTAGGAAACAGTATTATGTTTTATTTTGATGTCCAGAGTCACCAGGGCTCTGATACCATGAAAGTAAGATAAATGATGTGGTGAATGTCTTTCACTATATATATTAAACGAATGCTCGTTACAGGTATATATATTGATGTTGACACACATTAATTCTATTCTAAAGCCTATGATTAAGCTAAATCTATACAAATAAGGAAAGAAATAATAGAAATCAATCTATAATATGAACTACGTATTTTGTGGCTATTTTACAATTAACTTCCTTTAACATACTTAAATAAATACAACGCATACTTTTGAACCAAGAAGCAATTTGATTAAAATATATATGGAAAAAATGTTTGTTGATTGTCCCCTTCCCTTGTTAGGAGCATAAAACGATATTAGGGGTTTAAATTGAGTACTTCAATTCCTTGTCTCTGGAAGCCACTGGCACTGGTTCAGTTGGTCTCCTACTAAGTTCATAGTCCTGCTGTGAAACACCTAGCTTCAGAGGTTTGATGCACTTTCTTGATGTAATTATGAGAGATTATGAGTGTTTTTGTTCAATTATATTAAAGCGTTTGATAAACACTTGACAAACAACATATATCATTTAATCTTAATTAACTGTTGATTATATCAACTCTATTTTAGAATTTTTTTTTATCAATTGATAGCTGATTTGATTTTTTATTTATTTTACTATAATCCTCATTAAAACTTATTAATAATAACTTATTTTAAATTGATCTCATATAATTAAATTTTTATATTTTAAAATAAATAATTATTAATTTAAAATTATTTTTAATAGTTAAATAATTATAATATTTAAAATTATGGTATTTGAAAATATAAATTTTTATTAATGAAATTTAGATTTAAAGTTTAGGAAAAAAAAACACACTGCTAGATAATAAAGATTGAAGATTCAAAATAAGGGCTTCGATTTTTCTTCCTTGTATGAACTTTGATTTTCCAGGCATTGACTTGTGTGGTACGTGTCTGTGTTTTATGAAGTGTGAGTATGCTTATTCCATGGCAAAGGTCAGGAAATTAAGTAGAGCTGGGTGTGGGAACAAATCAAGACAAGTTTTTAGTTAGTCAGGGGAGTTGGGTCTCATTTGGTTCCATCAGTAACTAAAGAAATGGGCCCTTGTGAATTATTTGAGCCTTTTCGGTTCTTAATTCTGCTTTACCTGACACCCTTTATCTGATTGCTGGTTACTGTCGTTGGCAAACTACAACTTGAAGATTTTTTTGGTTGTATTAGAAGTGATGCATTCAGCAATTGAACCAATTATCTTTACTTGAAATTTTAAATCTTTAAGCAAACCAGAGACATTTCATTAATAATAGAAGTAAAACAACAATATTGAGACCCTGATGAGCTACAACCTAAAGCTAGAATAGACCAATGAGCCTATTGGCATAGAATAGAACATTTCTTGCCTAGTATTCATCTCCTTCATCATCATCTCCTTCAGCAGATTCTGCTCCAACTTCTTCATAGTCCTTCTCCAGAGCAGCCAAATCCTCTCTAGCTTCAGAGAATTCACCTTCCTCCATACCCTCACCAACATACCAATGCACGAAAGCACGCTTTGCATACATAAGATCAAACTTATGATCAATCCTAGAGAACACTTCAGCAACACTAGTTGAATTTGAAATCATGCAAACTGCCCTTTGAACTTTAGCCAAATCTCCTCCAGGAACAACAGTAGGGGGCTGATAATTGATGCCACATTTGAACCCAGTGGGACACCAATCCACAAATTGAATTGTCCTCTTAGTTTTGATTGTAGCAACTGCAGCATTTACATCCTTTGGCACTACATCTCCTCTGTACATCAAACAACATGCCATGTACTTACCATGGCGAGGATCGCATTTTGCCATCATTGAAGATGGTTCAAAGGCACTGTTGGTTATTTCTGACACTGATAATTGCTCGTGGTAAGCTTTCTCTGCAGAGATAACTGGTGCATATGAAGAGAGCATGAAGTGGATTCGAGGGTACGGGACTAAATTAGTCTGAAATTCAGTCACATCCACATTCAATGCTCCATCAAATCGAAGAGAAGCTGTTAGTGAGGAGATAACCTGCACAAAATTATATAATCTCATTAGTCAAAAACAACGAAAATTCAGAAAATTTTACAATCAATTCATGTCTGTATTTAATGTACCTGAGAAATAAGCCTATTGAGATTGGTATAGGTGGGTCTTTCAATATCAAGTGATCTACGACAAATATCATAGATAGCCTCATTATCGAGGAGAATAGAGACATCAGTGTGCTCTAAAAGGGAATGGGTTGATAGAACACTGTTATAAGGCTCAACAACAGAGGTTGAAACCTGAGGTGAAGGATAAACAGTAAACCCGAGCTTCGATTTCTTTCCATAATCAACAGAAAGCCTTTCCAAAAGCAAAGATCCAAGACCAGATCCAGTACCACCACCAACAGCGTGAAATACCAAAAACCCTTGAAGCCCAGTACAGTTGTCAGCCAGCTTTCTGATCCTATCAAGGCACAAGTCCACAATCTCTTTCCCAACTGCAGACCCAAAAAAAATAAAACTTAATAAATAAATAAATAAAATCTAAGTTCTTAACTTTTTTTAATTTGAAACTTGAATTCTAGTTTGAATTGAAGAATATATGATTACTTGTGTAGTGGCCCCTAGCAAAGTTGTTGGCAGCATCTTCTTTCCCACTAATAAGTTGTTCAGGGTGAAACAATTGGCGATAAGTTCCTGTCCTAACTTCATCAATAACAGTAGGTTCCAAATCAAGGAATACGGCGCGAGGGACATGCTTTCCAGCACCAGTTTCACTAAAGAAAGTGTTGAATGCATCATCTCCACCGCCAACTGTCTTGTCGCCCGGCATTTGTCCATCAGGCTGAGTTAAAACACAAAATTAGTCGCCATTAAAAATCAGTAGAAGAGAAAAAAGAAATCATAACAATGATGAAATGTTATAAACTCACTTGAATGCCATGTTCAAGGCAGTAGAGCTCCCAGCAGGCGTTACCCACTTGGATACCGGCTTGACCAATGTGAATCGATATGCACTCTCTCATTTTGGTTGTTTTGAAAATTTCTTGAGTTTTTGAGCGATTTTAGAGAATAATAATTGACGAGAAGAAGCCAAAAGCGAAAGGAGAAGCTTTAGGTAAAGTTGAGATAAGAAATCTGAAGAGGAGATGAAGGAGAGGAATATATAGCACTCAATTTTAGGGTTTGAAACGGCTAAAAAATTTTGAAATTTGAAAAAAGATTATGAGTTGGGATAGTGGGGTCCAACTGGCCCTAACCGTTTTGAATTTGAAATTTAAACAGTGAAAAGTGGGTAGCCCTAGCTTTTCCAGACTCAGAGGTTGAGCTATCAATGGGCTCAAGCGTGCTATGCCGAAGTTGTCCAATTCAATGCCCAGGGAAAGTTCTCATGGATTATGGGCTTATGGGCTTTTCTCTTTTCTCTTTTTGGACCATGCTTTCGAGTCATCTTGCCAAACTATAATATTTTCTCAAGACATATATAATAACTCTGTCTTACGAAAGAGTATTTTCTTTTATAAAAATAACTAAATAAAAAAAGAAATCATAAATTTAGGCTAATTATTAACCCATTACCATTTTTAATTACTTTGCGGCCACGCCAATACACCATAATCATTCATACATATCTTTTTTTCTTTTGAATTCTATCAAGTAATCTTTCATTCAATTCATTACTGTTTTAAAAAATGGTTAATAAACTTCTAATCACTAATCAGTGACATGATTAACTTTAAACACATTTTTATTCAAGTGAACCCACCCTATCAGTTTCAAGCTAACATCCATATATTTCTAATCACTAAATTAACCTATAAATAATTTGTATCGATAAAATTCTGAAAATAATAAAAATTAAAACATATTGAGGTCATAATTATCATGAGTTTCTTTATATTTTAATCAAAGCAATAAAAAATGAATAATTTTGAACTCATATATTTCCTTAAAACAATAGTAATGTTGGTTAATATGAGCATTATTTATGCACAGTGCTTATATTTTTCATTACATAAAATATCTCTTCATAAAATTATATTAGTTATTTATTATTTCCATTAGGCATTAAAACTAAATTATGCTAATTTTATTTTATTTTGATAAATTTAATTTGAATTGAATATGATATTGGATAATAATTTTTAAAGATAAATTATATTTTTATCAAATAGTGTAGCTGGGAGCCCTATAATAAAAATGACGGATTATACACCAGGATCTCTTTTGATTTAGAATTTTAGCCAGATAACACCTAAAGTAAAGAGGCACTCAGGAAGCGACTAGTCGCTTCTGGTGAAGCTTCTAGAAGGCTGACCACTACATAGAGAAATCCATATACCAGTCATGAAGTGGTTAAAAGTGTTTAAATATAATATTTAAAAAAATAAAGGAACTCATTAGTATAATAAGCCAAATCCTTTAGGTATATTATAATGCAATTAACCCTTGATTGATATTCTAATACACAGCATTCAAACTAAGTTTGAAAAGGTTAGGATTATTCTAGAGTCACGACACTTGTCCATCCAAGTATTTTATTTTTTGTTTTAAAATAAAAGTAAACAGATTAATAGGGGAACAAACAAGAGGGTTGTTTTAGGACATAGTTATGCATTAAAGATGGCAGGACATCTTTTCATGGAAGGAGGCTGATGATATTGATAAATCTTTTTATTAAAATTTCAAGAGGATTGTGTGTTGATGTGTTGTTAAAATCGAAAAAGGTTGCTAATTGGGCCCAAGATGATGGCCTCTCTACGAGCCGGGCAGTGAATTGGTAGGCCAGGCTTATGGGTGAATTAGGACTATACAACCCATTAGCAGTCCTACATGTTATATGCTGTGCTTGCTTTCCCTTGAATTTTTATTTTATTTTAAAGAAAAAGGGCACCCAGAGAGGCCAGATCCACAATGTGTCCCATTCTTGTTTCCTTTCCTTTTATCATTTCCAAGAGCGAAGCTTTCAACTAAAATGACAACACAATTTGCATAATTTTCATTGATTTTTATTGACCATTTATAGTCTCAACTTGGACACATCCCTCTGTTAACAATGTTGATCTTTTGTGCTCTTGAAACCACTTTAAGTGATTCTTATCGGACATATGTTTCCTATATCTTAAAATGAAGGAATGTATACTATATATTTTGAACTAATCACCCGATCTAAGAATAAAGTTAATAAATAAAAGTTATCAATATTTTTAGAGTCTAAATTACATGACTGCGAGAGAAATTTATAAAGAATACAGTGTTATTTGCATTTGTATTTTGATATATTTTTTATATAAAAAATTATAATGAATATCGTTTAATTTATATTTGTATTTAATATATTTTCTATATAAACTAACTAGCACGAATTACTAATACTACCTCTGATACTCACTCAACTAAAATTAATTAAGCATTTGAACTGGGTTTATCCATAAATTTGTTGGAGTGGCTTGGATCCAATTTCAACATAAAAGGGTCAAGAATAAAGTTGCTAGAAGGTAACTTAAGGGTTAAATAAGTTGCTAGCTGTATATTATTGCTAAAATATATTATTTACCTCCAGTTAAATTGAGGTCACTGTTAAAAAAAAAAAAAAAAAAAGAGTTTTCAAATCTTTATATTTTTAAAATAAAGTGGTAAAGAAACAGGTAATGAATGAGGAGTTTCTACAAGACAGTTACCCCTTTATTTGCTGGTGACTTACAAACTCATAGCCACTCATGAAAACTAAGCAATAATAAGACATCCACATGTCAAAAAGCAACCCAATTTCGTGCTTGCTTCTATCATTAATCAGCTGCTTATCAGCATAATTAATCAACCAAAAGATAGCCAAAAAGTACCCTTAAAAGAGTGTATATGTAATATTATTATTTTTTATATTGTGGTTTAAATAATTAAGATTGCGACCGCTTGAGGGCCCTTAATTGCAATGCTAGTGGGTTTATGGGGCTTTTTCCCCTTTCTTTTTGGGTGTGAATGGCTAATTTTTGTGATAGGCCTATACCAATCCCATCCCATTATATTAAGGAAGAAAAACAACTCATTTCCCTATCGGAAAGTTTCAATATCAAATCATCATTAGTCTTACTATTTTCAACATACATGATTATTTGCCCCTTATGTAAATGTACTTTCATCAATGTGGTAATAATGATTTTCTTTAATTTTTTTTTTGTATATATATATATAGTCTTAGTAGCTCAAAAAAAATATCTTAGATGATATGAAATGGGGATGTATCATAATTTGAATGCTTAATTAGGCAACATAGAGAAACAAAAAAACAGACTTTTGGACTGTAAATTGTTGATCCAATGACCCAAAAGAGGGAGAATTATATAAAAGAAAAGGTCTAAGAATCATTTGGTGTAGAGCAATAGTTGTTTAAGCAAAGGGTACTACAAGAGGCAAAACTAACAATGAATTAGGTGTAAATGCACAGGAGAATCAACTTTGTTTTGTTAAAAAAATAGCTATGGACATACGCAGCCAAGAGAATTCAAACTCCAAAATATGGTCCATTCACTTGGGTTTACACTCTTCACTTCCAAATTGTGGTCCACCAATGCCTATTCTATTCTTCTTCTTTTCCCCCCCTTTTTTTTTTTTTCTTTTTTTGGGTTATTAATTGCATCCATTTGTTCAGGCTAAGCTTTTGCATTGTAATTCTTGAATAATTCATAAGTTATTATTAAATTAATTTATTTTCAAAATATAGCAATAATATTAAACTAATATATTAGCATTTTAATGCAATATCATTTTACTTTCAAACACATATTAAGGAAAAAGGAAATGAAATGAAAAAAAAAAAGAGACCTTTATTCATTTATGTTACTATGGGCAATAATGTTTTACCCAATCTTAAAACCTAACTCATATCCACAAAAAGGAAAAAAAAAATAAAAAACATTTAAATTGAACTAGAGCAAGACTAAAACTTAATTAAAATAAAATAATTTGTTTAACATTTAATTTTCAAATCTAACTAAAAACATGATTGTACAAATGATATAAAACTCAAGAAAAATAAAAAAAGAAAAAGAAAAGCCTAAAAAAGGAAAACATTTTATTTTTATTTGTTGTATGGTAATGTCTCATGGCTCATGCTAACATTTTGATGATAACCCTAAAACTAGAGTTTCTTAGGAACAAGTCACATGCCTGTAAAGTACAAAGTGTTATTAATAAAAACATAAGCTAAGATTAAACTACTTCACCAAAACGGATCTATTGTCCCCAAAAGACCCTACACCATTACCCAAATACACTTCATCTAATTTTTATAAATCTTTTTAGCATTTATTATTATTATTATGTCCTCATTTTAATTTTTATTTTTAATGCACATTTTAGCCCTAGCCTTTTGTACCCATAAGGGACCAAAGGGAACACAAGAGTACACTCGAGTGTCAAAGTATTAGCAGACCATTTTCCTTCTCTTTGTGACCTTGAACTGACTTTTTAACACAGCACAACCTTCTCCTTAATTATTTTATAATTTACCCTTTTTATTCCATCAGATAAACTCCTTTGACGGCTAGGATTTGTCGGCGATACCCTAGAATTGCTTAATCACTGTCGCATTAATGACGATCAATATGCTATTCAATTTTTCAAGTTTAGGATTAAAGAATAACCATGTACTTTGTTTATGACATTCCCCTTTCCTTTTTCTTTTCTTTTATAGTTAAAATTGAGACTTTTTCCTAGAAGATGCTAATTAGAGGCCCTCTGTGCAGCTTATAGTTTACACTTTACACCATGATTAAGCACTGTTTTATATTTGGTGGTAATTAGTTGTATATTTGAGAAATAATGCATGTTTCCAACTAATGAGTACTTGAGTAGCAATGAACAAAAAGTTATATTAACATTTAGGGGTTGTCCAAATGTTACTTTATAATTTCTTTTTCTTTTCGTTTTTGTTATTATTTTTCTGTATAAGAAGAAAGACTGCTGAAATAATCATAATAAGAAAAGCTTTCTTCTTGAAAGGTTCTTTTCTTTTTCTTTTAAATTAATATTCAACTTTAAAATTTCAAAATTATCATTTCATAATTTTAGTCAAGATTAATCCTTACAATAAATAAATTAACTTGCAAATGCCATATGTTTGTACGTTTAGTGTATATAAGTGAATAGTTAATTGATAGCCTATTCTAAGTTTATAGTTTTGACTCTTCAATTAAACTAATTGCATCGGTAATTATATATTTAGCAAGTTAGTGAAAAGTGAAAACTAAGAATATATTAAACGAAGAAAAACCTGAAATGGGCTTTGGGCTAGACTCAATTTAACCTGTCAAGAGTGGGCTGGGCACAGGCTAATATACTAATAGGTTGCGTTCAAATCTTTCTTGGTGCAAGCTTTTGCATGGTCCAACCCTTTAAACCTGCAGAAAATTTCATTAAATTAGAAAAGTGATGTGTTTGTGTTGGTATACAAGAAAGAAAAAGAAGAAGAAGAAATTGGGTTACAAATGATTGGAGTGGTGGGATGTGACTTAGACTAAGATTGGTGGGAATAATATTTAGAGGTTTATAAATAATATAGGAATACATTTGGTAGTGTTGGAGGCTTTAGATTGTGAATTGGGACATGGATGTTAAAAGGTGATATGAGGGTTGGGGGAAAGCTTCATTTGATTTTGCCACCTTACCTACCTATTATTAATTTTACTGCTGCTACTGTTTCTCCTAAAGCCATAGATAAGATGGCCAACTTTGCCACTATTTGTTTCGTGGCTTTGCTCAATTTGCCAAAATAAATCTCAAATCATTCGCAAGTTATCATACACATTGTTGGGAGGTGTGATTATGTGTCCCATAAGAATTGTTCAACGACTGTGCATTTACATATGCTTGCTTTTTTAGATATACGTATTTGCCACTTCAACCCAATTATTCATACTCTTGTGAAATCAACAAGAGAAATGGCCAGGGTATTGATTATACATATATATATATATATATATTTCAATGCAGAAAGATGATTCCAACTCATAATCTTTTTTAATCGATTAATCAGGGTATTACCAGTTCCTACAAAAAGTGCGAAATAGACTTCATAGCCGAGACCTAATCATTAATTGGATAGAAAATTAACATTATTTTATCCATTTAAAAAAGAAGAAGAAGAAAGAAAAAAGAAAAGGGTTAAAGAGGAAAGGTTTTTGTAGTGACTTAGGGTAGGAATCCACATGTACAGTCTGGGTATAAAGAAACTAAAAAATATAAATAGGAGCACTGTGTCACACATGGAATGGTATTAACTGCTCCAATTTATCACAACTGTAAATAGTATTGGAATATTATAACCAACTTCTTGGGACCCTTTTTATTATATAGGAATTAGGATGCCCAATTTATATACCCAAACAATGGAGATGCTAGTCTCTGAATTCTGGGACCTATCAATTTATTATTATTATTATTATTATTATATGCTCTCTTCTGGGTTTTCATATATGTATATGAAGATAACAGAAGCATGGCTGTGGACCGTTAGGTTTAAAGGAAATCACTGTTGCAGCTTAAATTTTGCATCATCCAATAGATCCCATATTTATCTCATGCATGTGACATAAAATCATGTGAATGCTTAATCTCCAATGCGTTCAAAAATTAAATAAAAGGAAAATCTCATCCAATGATGCTGTTTTTGATTTTGGTGCAGACCAAAATAATGTGTTTTCTTTTTTCAAAAAGAAACAATTCGAATAATAGTATGTAATTAAAGTGGATAAATATTTGAATAAAGGCATTCTGGAAAAATATTTATGTTGCAATCATTCTGCACTAATTTATGAGACCTTGTTGATATTTTGTGAAGAATAATATTAATAAAAGATGTTATATTTTAAAAATAAAAATAAAAAAACAACTCTTTGACTCTAAAATTAGAGCTCTGATATTTACAATTGAATCAACATTTTGAGGTTAACAGAAATCTTATAGGATAAGACCATTATTTCCTATTTTTCTAAAAGAAGAGGTTTTAGCCTCAAATAGGATTATAATTGGTGGCAAATCTCTAATAGGCTGTGGTCAATCTCTGAATCTAATAAATTCTGATGGCTCTTAAGAAGGAATCTAAAGAGCAATCATGATGGAAGAGAAGTTTAATGTTATGGCGTATATCAGTTAAGAGGGTTGATTTAGTTGGCACAAAATGGAGGCAATGGTCTTCATCAAATAGCATTCAAAACCCTTATTCCACAGAGAAAATAAATAAATAGATAGATAAAACTTAAGACATTTATTAAGTTGAGAAAGCCTTGGGTTACTGCCATTCTTCCACTCTACATTATCTTTTCCTTATCCAGACTGCTATATATGGATGCTTAACTATTCCCTGGCTACTCTTTATTTACCCTTCATTGATGGATTTGAAATCAAATAATTTTTTTTTTAATTTTCACCAGAAGCAAAGTTGTAAAAAACTGATGATTTTTTTAGAAATAAATTTTTAAAAAAAAATTATAATTTTTTTTATAGAAAAGCTCAATCATTTAATTTTTTTTTTTTTATAATTAAGAAAAAGAAATACAATCTGGTAGAGATCAAACTTAATCTCTTGCACTGAGAGGAGTTAAAAGAATAGTGTATATTGTAGCTGAATTATGTGGTTGATGGATTCATCAATGGAATTGACAGTATAATTATTTCAGGTAGCAAAAAAGAAAAGCAAATCCTCTTGAAAAGTAGATATAAAGAAAGGGATTATTGGAGGAATAGAAAGGAAAAATAATTGAAGAGTTTAGTTGAAATATTAGAAAAGGGCAACAACACATGCAATGTCACTGAAATAGACATCATTACAGAAAAAAAGAAAAAAGAAAAATAATATAGGGATAAGCCCTTCAAAAATAATCACAAAAGTAACATTCAATCTATTTCACAAATAATAGTTAATCTAATAGGTAAAATATTATTATTTAAAAAAAAAAGGACAGTCCATTTTCATGTTTTGTAGCTAAATCACTATGTGCATATCATTGTCATTGAAAAGAAATAAATTTTGCCAATGCATTTAATCATGTTGAAGTAAACCATTCTTTACTGTTCCACCATATACTTGTCACCCTATCCAATTTGTGGATATCTTTACAGATGACATACTAAATAGTTGAAATATGTATATCCTCAGTCAGTATTAGAGTTAACTATGTTCCATGTTAAAAATATGAAAATTGAACCGGATTCCATGGTTGAATATATGAATAATATATAGAAATCAGATAATTTTCAAAATTGATGAAAGTAAAACTAATAGCATTAGATGAGGAACATTTCAGACAGGGATTTCTTTATAATAATGCCTACTATATGGGCTTCTTTGTAAAGAAAGTTCGTTTTTATGGCACAAATGTAGGAGCTAAATGGGTACTTTGTCAAAAGCAAGCAACGTGCTTCCTTTCTCATGAAATTAAAATTAAACCATAAATTAGCTAATACACAATATTCTTTTTATGCTTATTTTCTCACTCTAACTAAATTCATTATTTTTCTTATAAAATCGAAGTTTATTTTAAATGATTTATTACTGAGTCATATCAGATTTAATATTATAATATTTTATTCCAATTAATTTATCATTTATTGTTTTAACTATTCATTTATAAATTTATTTTAGTTTCTTCTTAAATAATTAATAACGTGATTTAAAACACCTCCAATTTTTAAGCCATTGATAAGGTAATAATAGGGAGGCAATTTTTTTTAATAGTATTTTAACGGTAAATAAGAAAAGAAGCTTAATGCCCATGTAAGAGAAGAGACAAATGCCCACTGACCCAATAGAACTGAGGTTAGTCTGGACTCCAGATAGAAGAATCACACTAAACAATAAACATAGCCAAATAGGAGATCAAAATAAAGTTTTTTTATTTTTTTCACATTTAATACTTTAAAATAAGAACAAAAGAGCAAGCAGTATGAGCTTGTAAATCAAAGTTAAAACAATTTTACTGAGACGGGCCATAAATTTACAACTAGGAATCCATAATATAATGTGCTCTGGTAACGTCCAAATTCTTTTTCATGCTTCCTGACATTAACCCGGTAAACAAAAAAAAAAAATGCAGTCCTGACACATAATTTAAATTATTATTACTATTATTTTTTTTAACTAACACATAAATTAAATTACATTAATAATAATAATAATAATAATAATAATAATAAAACCAGCTTGGCACAGAATCCAAGACAGCCTGAGTAGGACACCACACAGTTGATCAGATTCCGCTTAACCTGGATAAATAAATTGATAGTTTTTCCCTTTCTCTCTTTTTTTCTTACTTTAATTTGATTTTAATAACTCTTTTTTTTATATCTGTTTTCCCTGTTAAGTTTTTTTTTTTTTTTTTGACATCCACACAACAGTCAAGTCCTTCGCTATAAAGCTCCTCTCTCTACTCTGTCTTCAAAAAGCTCATTTCTCTTCTCTTCATTTTCTTTTTTCTTTTCACTTCTCTTTCTCTGCTTCTTTGACCACAAATATACTCTCACTTTACACACTCACTCTTATATGCATCTTTTTATGCTCTTAGCTCAGATCTCTCCTTCAATGGCAATATACCCACCTCCTACTTTCGCTCAATCCTCACTTTACTGTCTTTCTTGATTCAGTTTATCATCAAAGCTTCAGTCTTTTCTTTTTTTTTCTAATATATATTACTTTTGGGTTCTTGAACTAGAAAAGAATGGCAGCAGAAACAGCAGTTGAATCTAATACTACTAGTACTACTAAAGCACCATTGCCACCAGAGGCAGAGAAAAAGAAAGAACAAAGCTTGCCGTTTTATCAGCTATTCTCATTTGCTGATAACTATGATTGGTTACTTATGATCTCTGGTAGTACAGGAGCTATTATTCATGGCTCTTCAATGCCTGTTTTCTTCTTGTTATTTGGCGAAATGGTTAATGGGTTTGGTAAAAACCAATCTGATTTGACAAAAATGACTCACGAAGTCTCTAAGGTAATTGTGTTAAAAAAGAAGTAGCAATCTCTTTTCTTTATAATATTAATGTTTATATTGGATCTGAAAGATCTTTTCGTGATTAAATTCCTGTGGTGTTGTTGCAGTATGCTTTATATTTTGTGTATCTTGGCCTTGTTGTATGCCTATCGTCCTATGCAGGTATGTCCAAAGCCTTCTCCGTTTCTTGTTTTCTTGTTTTATTTTTTATTTCTTAATGAATAGAAACAATGAGGTGATATATATGGATCACAGAGTCACACATGGATGTGGTGCTGTAATGTAATTTTAAGTGCAAGTAACCTCCCATGGCCCAGAATAGTACAAAACGTGACCCGTGTGCACTGTTCACATCGGACCGGAGGCTAAAGCTACAAGTTTTGTTTTAACTTTAACCTGATGTGTGTGGTCCATGGGACTGCCTTCTCGTCCTTTCTTTCTTCTTTCTCTTGTCAATTCTCAGCCTCTTCCGTTTTCTTTTAAATCTCTTAAAAAACGTTATCTGCACTGCACCTGTCTACATGTCCATTTTGTATACTTACTGAATTCTTGGTTTGAATATATTTAATCTAATGCAATTACAAACTGTGCTTAATAAAAAAACTGACGTGATGGGATTTACACAGAGATTGCGTGCTGGATGTATACTGGAGAAAGGCAAGTAAGCACACTGAGGAAGAAGTATTTAGAGGCAGTGTTGAAACAAGATGTTGGGTTCTTTGATACAGATGCAAGAACTGGTGATATTGTCTTTAGTGTCTCAACAGACACCCTTCTCGTTCAAGATGCCATTAGTGAGAAGGTTCTTCTTCTTCTTTTCACTCACTTTCCCTGTTCTCATCTTGATCATGTTTCTTTATCTACTTTTTTTTTTTTTTTTTTTTTAAATTTTAAATTTTTATTTCTTGGGGTTGGGGGCGCTGGTGGGTTTCCTAATTAATTTCCTTTCCTTCTCTTTCTTCTTTGTACTCTGCTTGTGGGGGCAAAATCTAGTGTTAGGTTGGCGTTCCCATTGCATATAAAATGCTCATTTTATGATATTGAAGTAATGCGGGCCCCACAATTAAATTTCCTTCTTTCCTGTTTGACTGGCTTATGTTAGCGTTTCTGACTTCCATGTTGGACTTTTGAGATTTGGCTTCCATTAGTTAATTTAATCATACTTGTAATCCAATACTAATACTCTGATTGGCGATTGTTGGTCTTTCTCACAATTGAAAAAAATCTTCTTTTTGTTGAATTTTAGGTTGGTAACTTTATACATTATCTGTCAACATTTCTAGCTGGGCTAGTGGTTGGTTTTGTATCAGCATGGAGGCTAGCGTTGCTAAGTGTGGCAGTCATACCAGGAATAGCATTTGCCGGTGGCTTATATGCATACACTCTAACCGGCCTGACATCCAAAAGCCGTGAATCCTATGCACAAGCCGGCATAATTGCTGAACAGGTGAGGTTTATGTAACCTAATAGGTTGTTGGAGTACATTCAATTGCATATAATTATTGCATTATAGTTATGGAAAGCTTTTTCAGTTTCGAAGCTTTGTTGTACTTTTAGGTGGTGACTAGTGGTTACTATACGTTCCATATCTTGTCTTGATTCAATCTGTGTATTAATGACAAAGAAAACACAGCTGTCTAGATATCATGTTAGTTTGTGTATTTTGTTAAGTTTTGTAAAGCTGCATGCTACGCTGCGGTTGGAAGTGGCACTTTGTGTACCTTATGATGGTTTTGCATGTGCAACTTTCAGAATGGGCATCCACTTTTTCTTTACTTTAGTATATTGTTTGTATTATATAAGAACTGATGCAATCTTTTAATTTAGTATTTTGGCATTTAGGCCTAAAGTAATGCTTTAAGACCACATCTACGTATGCTGTTAAATCTCCAATGATGACCATGTGTCAACTGCGTTGATTTTCTTTGTTCTGCATTCTTTTCAGTTATCTAAATTAATGTCTACATTCTCAAACAGGCTATTGCGCAAGTTCGAACCGTCTACTCATATGTTGGAGAGAGCAAAGCCCTAAATTCATACTCTGATGCAATACAGAACACTTTAAAGCTTGGATACAAGGCTGGTATGGCCAAAGGTTTGGGACTGGGATGTACCTATGGAATTGCATGCATGTCATGGGCCCTTGTATTTTGGTATGCTGGAGTTTTTATCAGGAATGAACAAACCGATGGAGGGAAGGCATTCACCGCGATTTTCTCTGCCATTGTTGGTGGAATGTAAATATCAACCTATTGCCATGCCAAAACTTAAATTATATTTTTAAATAAACTAAGAATTAAGAGCTTGGTAATAACATAGAAAATATTGATTATTACAGGAGTTTGGGCCAGTCATTTTCAAATCTTGGTGCTTTTAGCAAAGGCAAAGCAGCTGGATACAAGTTGATGGAAATTATAAAGCAAAAGCCTACTATAATTCAAGACCCCTCAGATGGCAAGTGCTTGCCTGAAATTAATGGAAACATAGAATTCAAGGATGTGACTTTCAGCTACCCATCAAGGCCAGATGTTATCATATTCCGTGATTTCTCAATCTTCTTTCCTGCTGGAAAGACTGTTGCTGTTGTTGGGGGTAGCGGGTCAGGGAAAAGTACTGTTGTCTCTCTTATTGAGAGGTTTTATGATCCTAATCAGGGTAATTAAGAAACTTTCCTAATTTGAAAGATTGAGATTTACAGCCCTCGATTGATAAATGTGCTGATATCTTTTTATTGGCTGAGCAGGCCAAGTTTTGCTGGATAATGTGGACATAAAGACCCTGCAACTGAGGTGGTTACGCGATCAAATTGGATTGGTGAATCAAGAGCCTGCTCTCTTTGCAACCACCATACTCGAGAACATACTCTATGGAAAGCCTGATGCAACAATGGATGAAGTGGAAGCTGCTGCTTCTGCTGCAAATGCTCACAGTTTCATCACCTTGCTTCCCAATGGGTATAACACTCAGGTTGGTACTAATAAGCCAAGTTAGTGCAAATCTGTTTTCATGGTGACAAGCGTGTAAAACAATTACTGGCCTTAATTATTGTGGAAAAAACAAAAGAATAGATGACACAAGTATTGTTTTGGCCCAAACTCAAGTGCATTTATCACTGTATGATGCTATAAGCATTTTGATCCTGGCCCAGGTGGGAGAAAGAGGAGTGCAACTCTCAGGTGGTCAAAAACAGAGAATAGCAATTGCTAGAGCTATGTTAAAGAACCCAAAGATCCTCCTTCTTGATGAAGCAACCAGTGCCCTTGATGCAGGTTCTGAAAGCATTGTTCAAGAAGCATTAGACCGTCTCATGGTTGGAAGAACAACTGTAGTTGTTGCACATCGACTCTCCACAATTAGAAATGTCGATACAATTGCAGTTATTCAACAAGGGCAAGTTGTTGAGACAGGGACCCATGAGGAACTGATTTCAAAAGGAGCAGCATATGCTTCATTAATTAGATTCCAAGAAATGGTGAGAAATAGAGACTTCGCTAACCCATCAACTCGACGATCACGCTCAACACGTTTAAGTCATTCACTTTCAACAAAGTCTCTAAGCCTCCGCTCTGGCAGTTTACGGAACCTAAGCTATTCATACAGTACAGGGGCTGATGGCCGCATTGAAATGATATCAAATGCTGAAACTGAACGTAAGAATCCAGCACCTGATGGCTACTTCTGCAGACTGCTTAAGCTAAATGCTCCTGAATGGCCATATTCTATAATGGGTGCTATAGGATCTGTACTTTCTGGTTTTATTGGTCCAACCTTTGCCATAGTGATGAGCAACATGATTGAGGTTTTCTATTATAGAAATCCTGCTTCCATGGAAAGGAAGACAAAGGAGTATGTTTTCATTTACATTGGTGCTGGGCTTTATGCTGTTGTTGCATATTTGATTCAGCATTACTTCTTCAGTATTATGGGAGAGAATCTTACTACAAGAGTAAGAAGAATGATGCTTGCAGGTAAAGCTATTAACTAGCATTCTGTTAAATAGACACGGCTCATCTCTTACTCATTATGCTTTTGATCTAGAAGAAAATTTCATTACAATAATGTTCTTTTTTAATTCAGCAATTCTGAGGAATGAAGTCGGATGGTTCGATGAAGAAGAGCATAACTCAAGCCTTGTTGCGGCCCGGTTAGCTACCGATGCAGCTGATGTAAAATCTGCAATAGCGGAGAGAATTTCTGTTATACTACAAAACATGACCTCTCTCCTCACTTCGTTCATAGTTGCTTTCATAGTGGAATGGAGGGTATCCCTTCTCATTTTAGCTACCTTCCCTCTTCTTGTCCTTGCTAACTTTGCCCAGGTAAGTTTAGAACCATGCTATTCTACCAAAAGAATGCAACCATTTTCTATTCTTTTTTTTGCTTGTCCTTTTGCTGCACATGTTAGGTGTGTTGGTCCAAACCAAGTACTTCTAGCCATAAAGTCTATCATTTATTATCTACAAAGGGTAATTAACATTTTCTTGGGTTCAACAAGGGCAAAATGGTAAATCAGAAATCCTCTAATTTCATAATGATTTCTACAGCAACAATGTCAGATCTTTGCATCTCCCTTTTGATCTCTGGGAATCTTACTTCACTACTCCTCACTTATTAAACGACAAATATATTAAGAAATTACAACGTGTCACTCATATTCTACACTGCACATGCTTCCCTTCCAACTCCTCAAAAACCCCAACCAAATATATGTTTTAATATCTAAGTCTGATTTAGTATTATATTGCTCCTATATTTATATAATAACAATGAACAAAAAAGTATAATAGACAAGATTCCATGCTGCTAGTGAGAAAGAAAATGTGTTATTAATTTGTTTAGCTTGAACTTCTCGAGGACATGACCGAATATGACCCTCCTTTTAACTTCTCGGATTTCTTATCCTCAGTCAAATCTCAAACTATGTCTTGTTTCTTTCATTGGACTTTTTATTTTTTCTTTCCTGGATTTTTACTAGGCACCGACACTGCACCATGCAGAGTTTATGCATATATGATAAAAATATATGTTATCAGTTCTAGGTACATGAGCGTTCAGTAGTTTGCTTTGTTTACTACTGTGTAACACACTAGTATATGGATGCCACCAAAGAAACAAGTGAGTGTTTCAAGGGATTCTTGGCCCGTGAATGGCATTATTTATGACACATTTCTTGGCAGATGTTATCTTCTGCTTTTCTTTTCTTTGTCAGGGTGTAATGGGTAGGTGACAGAGTCAATAGTAGAATGGCAGTGACACCCTTTCATTGCATTGTCGTATTGGCCTCTGGGCCTTGTCGTTTTAGGCTTTGAAGAGAGAGGGGGGGGGGGGGGGGTGGGGGGTGTGGTGGTGTGTGTGTTTTGGAATGTTTTAGTTTTTCCAACTGTGTGGAGGCACAGTATTAGTCCAGTAGTGACAGTTGTTTTGTGTTTGCATCTAAATTTGTGCGTGCCGTTTGCACAGTAAGATGAATTGATTGCTTCGTGAGGACGTACCTAAGATCTGTAGTGGTCTTAGTCCTGTATAGGAGCGGGGCTCTGTAGCCTGGCTTGGCTTTAACTCTAATATGTCCTTGCAGTCTTGCTGTCCTAGTAATAGAACTAAACAAAAATTATAAATGACAATCACTACCTTCTATTTTATTTGTGTATCCATCTCTTATGAATAATAGTAGACGTATTCAAAATGCATTATTTCATAATTTTTACATGATGAAATGAAAAACTTGAAACAGTTTTAGGGCATCTTCTTTTGATTAATTTGCACCCACCTCTTAGTCTGCACCTGTTACTGGGTGAATGTAATTCGGTTCTGTTTTTGTCATTGTACAATTGGCATAAAACTCTTTGACGCTTAACATTTTATTAGCAACTTCATAGGTATGACTTGTTGACGATTAACTCTGTTAATTCTTTTTGTACTACACAGCAACTCTCACTCAAAGGGTTTGCTGGAGACACTGCCAAGGCCCATGCCAAGACTAGCATGATTGCTGGTGAGGGAGTGAGCAATATCCGAACGGTTGCAGCTTTTAATGCCCAAGATAAAATCCTGTCCTTGTTCTGCCATGAACTCAGTGTTCCACAACTTCGTAGCCTACGTCGAAGCCAGACATCTGGCCTCCTTTTTGGCCTCTCTCAGCTTGCTCTTTATGCCTCTGAAGCGCTCATCCTTTGGTATGGTGCTCATCTTGTTAGCAAAGGGGTCTCCACATTCTCAAAGGTTATTAAGGTTTTCGTAGTCCTTGTCATCACAGCTAATTCAGTTGCAGAAACTGTTAGTCTTGCGCCAGAGATTATAAGGGGCGGTGAAGCTGTAGGTTCAGTATTTTCAATTTTGGACCGTTCCACTAGGATTGATCCAGATGATCCTGAGGCTGAGCCTGTTGAGTCAATTCGCGGGGAAATTGAACTTAGACATGTTGATTTTTCATACCCCTCAAGACCTGATGTTCCAGTTTTCAAAGACCTTAACCTTAGAATCCGAGCTGGCCAAAGCCAAGCCCTTGTTGGAGCTAGTGGGTGTGGAAAGAGTTCTGTGATTGCTTTGATTGAGCGATTTTATGATCCAACTGCTGGAAAGGTTATGATTGATGGGAAGGACATTCGGCGATTAAATTTGAAGTCCTTGAGGCTTAAAGTTGGATTGGTGCAACAAGAGCCAGCACTCTTTGCAGCAAGCATTTTTGACAACATAGCCTATGGAAAGGAGGGTGCAACTGAAGCTGAAGTAATTGAAGCAGCACGCGCAGCCAATGTGCATGGATTCGTTAGCGCATTGCCTGATGGATACAAAACACCAGTAGGCGAGAGAGGAGTTCAGCTCTCAGGAGGACAAAAACAAAGAATTGCAATAGCAAGGGCAGTTCTTAAAGACCCAGCAATCCTTTTACTAGATGAAGCTACAAGTGCACTTGATGCTGAATCAGAATGTGTGCTGCAAGAAGCACTTGAAAGGTTAATGAGAGGTCGAACCACAGTGCTTGTAGCTCACAGGTTATCAACGATTAGAGGGGTTGACAGTATTGGAGTCGTACAAGACGGACGGATAGTTGAGCAAGGCAGCCATGCCGAATTAGTTAGCCGAGGCGACGGAGCATATTCTAGACTGTTACAGCTACAACACCATCACATATGATGGGAAGGAACATGGCCTTGTTGATTGTTAATTATGTTTTGGGGTCCCATTAACCTTATGTTTTCATTTTACTTCTTTTCTCCTTTTTTTGGAATGATTATGATGATGACAGTTGTAGATATGGGAATGTGGAGGACTATATCTTGAGAAGAACTATCAATCCCCATTTTCCAATGGGGTAGCAAGTGTTATATTATTAAATATCTAATGGTTCATAAACCCTTGTTGTCTATTTGGTTTGTTGGTGATTGGAGTAGCTCTTTATTACCTTTCCTGCTGTCCTTTTCATTAGTGAATACTTTATTGTACCAAAAAAGCAAACCCCAGAAAAAACCTTTGTATCTCTCAAAGAAGCTTTTCTTCTTTTTTGCTTTCTTTTTCCTAGCTGTTGCTTTCCCCATAGCATGTGTTTGTTTTCAGTTCAAGATAAGAGCAACCATCTTCTTCCTGTTCTTTAATTTTCTATCTTATTTTCTCTGTTTATGGCCCCCCAACATAAATCATAGGGCATATATACATATGACAATAATCATACATTGACCTTTGAAAATGGCATGTTTTTGCAATTGTATCCTATAAGATTATGAGAATAATATATATATATATATATATATATTTCTTTTCATAATTGCAAATTTCTGTGTCCCTATGAATCCAAAAAATATAAGCTTTCCGAGTGAACATGAAACTTGGTCTGGACAAAAAGGTATGGCTTTTATAAATATACCATATAGTATATAAACAAAATGGAGAGACAGTAGACACCTAAATTGATGGCAAATGGTGTGAATTATTGTTTATAAAGCAAAGATATGGATGAAATGTTTTAAAATTTATTAGATGTAAAGCTTACTCATGTGTGTTCAAAAGTGAAGAAAATGGTCCACTTAAGTTAGGCATGTATGAATGTATGAGCCTTTGCCTTTCCGCATATATAATTGGCTTTTACAAACTGTCCATTTCATGTTCCTTTACCACTGTTAGATTGGTGATAATTATGTTCCATAAAAAGTTTGCTTCAATTTTTGTACTTACATCTTCCCTTTTCTGGTGGTGCCTGCCTGTGCTGCCTTAGATCTATTTTCTTTTTCATTCCTTCTTATCTGATCTGTGTTATTAGACTGATCTTGCATCCTATATATGCATTTGATCTTTCTGTATTTCACATTTCAAAAACTTCAATCCAAGATGAAATGTGGGTACTGCTAAATCATTCACAAAAAATAAAGGCTGGTGAATAAAAAGGCAGAGAGGTGCCAAATGGGGGCCCTATTAAAAGAAAAAAGATAGGTTAAAGATTCTAGTTTAAAGAAGACAGAATAGAGCAGAGATGAAAGCATCATCATGCCAGTCTTCAGTGGCTCAGTTGCATTATATGTGTTTGCAGTTTTTATAATTAGATCTTATTTTTTCAAAATTTCCTTAGCTGCTGCTTCTGCTAAATGTTGGACAATAATTTAACTGCAAGTATTTCTATATATCTCCATGCATTTTTATCCTAATGCAAATCTATGGCATAATTTCTTAAAATATAATTTGTGAGTTGTAGAAATGCACATACAACTGGTGTGCATAACACTCAATTCAAGAAAGTAAGTAATAATTTGATTGAACATGCTTAAGATTTATAAACAAAAAGGTAACATGTCCATGATAACATAAGGTTTTTAATTTAATGTGGACATGGGCTTATAGAATAAATTTTCATAACATAAGAATGAAGAAGAAAAACATCTAAAGCAAAGTGGAAAGGGGGAAACTGGAAAGAAGAAGAGAAGGGACATGTCACATGGTTAATATGGGAGTGATAGTATGGCAGAAGCAGAATTGGAATTTACTTTGTTAGATTCACAAGGGGTCCTCTCTTTAGACTTTAGCAGTGTCCTCTTCTTGTTTTTGGGAGTGATTGAGTCTACAAATGTTGACTCTCTTTTCTTTATTCAATGATAAAAGAGTGTCTGAGTCTGCAACTGAAAGCTCCAACCCATTTTTCAGATGGTACAGTTTTGGAGTTTTCTTCGGCCCAATGATGTTTGCTAAGGTCAAGATCTCTTATTAGGTTATTGATGTTAACCACTGCTCATTTCAATCCCAAACAAATTCTGTTCATTTCTCTTGTCATGATATCCATTTGACTAGAATTACTTCCTATTTACGTTAAATAACACTCAGGTGCCAGTCTTATAATGAAAAATTAAGAGAATAATCAACTACAATAGTTTTTTCTTGTTAAACATATGTAGAATTGAAGAGAAAACAGGAAAAATATGAAGTGGTTGATATTCTAAAAAGCTATTAGCATGTGAAGTACTGCAACTTCTAAAGGGTAAAGAATAATGCAGCGCTTTGGTAATAGAGAGGCTGAAGAGTTGTCAGCAATGAGGCCTGCCATTCCAGATTACCAAATAAACCACATATCAGCGGTTCAGATTCATTCTTGCATACTTTTATTATCAACAATTTTCCCTACTCTCTCATTTCTTCTAAACTTAATTTCTTTCATTTATTGGCGACCAAGTGAATATAATATTAAAATAATAATTTATTACCAGCATTCTATAGATTATTAAACCAAATATATATAAATAATTAAAGATTTTGTAAAATTTTAATTATAATAGGGTCAATTTTCTATTTTATAAATTTCTTACAAATAAATAATAATATTATTAATGGATCAAAATATTTGAGATCCAAAAATGCAACCGCTGCCACAAATTCATCTAAGAATGCGAGAAGACAGAACAATCACGACCGACTTATATTGTTGTTGTTTTTATGGAAAAGAAAAACTTTGAAATAAAGAGAAATCGACAGGGACGAATCATGGGCCGACCAGCACTTGAATAATTGCAATCCATTTAATAATAATAATGGCGTCTAGGTCTCCATTGACATTAATAACAGGAAGAGTCCATTCAATGTCTGGCCTGAAAGAGATGGATCAGGCTTTTATAAGTTTTCCGATGGAACTCAGCCAGCCCAAATTGCTTAAAATCTTTTGTGTTTGTCTAATCCAACCACAAACACATAAACAATCATGCTTTTACTGTCACTGAAATTCCTTCTTCTTCTTTTTTCTTTCTTTCCTTTTCATTTTGGTTCAGATCCCAACAAAAAAAAAATGTTTACATTTCCTTTTGTTTTTCTCGGTGGCCTAATTGCATACTTAATCACCGTATTAAATAAAGAAATTTCGTTATGTATAAAAATTTAAGACACGAGGGCTTTTCGGAAAGATCTTTTGGACCCAGAAGATTTCAACAAGCCCAACATATTTAATCAGAAAGAGCCCAACCGCTGACAAATATCATGTGGGCGTGACATGTCATGTCCCGACCACCTCAATGATCATTAGCACTCCCTATTGATTTTAACATTAACTACATCAAATAAATTGTTCTTCTTTTTGAGGTGGAAAATAAAATAATTATGTTTACAGTACGAAATTAGTTTTAACTAAGGTTTTGACATTTTAGCCGTCCATCCCAGCATGATACAGGCTGTTGCACTTATTTTAACTATGTATATTTTCTTAGATTTAAATATCAAAATTATATATATAGAACTTGACTAATAAAAGTGGCTTAACCTTTTACAGTCAAATAACTAAACATGAATGGAAAATACTATGTTAGACACTAAATTACATGTAAAATTATTGTATTTATTAGAATATTTCATAACTAAACAAATTGTAATCGTTATGTATTAAAATTTTAGGAAACCACTCGACTTATCGTAATATAACACGGAAACCCTAACATATTTCTTATAAATTTTTTCAAAAAAGAAAAAATCATAATCCTGTGTTTGGTTGACAACCCCACATCCATATTTACATTTAAAAAAGAAAAAAAATAGACTTAAAACAAATAACCCGAACCCTTAGAACCCTCGAGTTATGGCATTAGAGATTCAAAATCTCATCACCGCCCTTTTTCTTTTTTTATTTCTTGGAAAAATCTCATGACCCATCTTCCTATTGAATCAAACAATATAAATATTATATAGAAAAAGAGAAAAATGTCCATATGTTCAGACTGGAAGCAAGAAAATAGAACACAACAGAGGGCATGAGAGCATTGAGATTGTCGGCCTGCGGCGGTGGGTCAGGTATATGGATTTTCCAATGGACCAAGACAGCCCAGATTCAGTGACTTCTCATTGGTATGGTATGGTATCTGTTATATATGTCATGTATTGTCTTTGTTGTTGACTTTTGAAACCCCCTAGCCCTTTTTCCTTAAGAATTAGATACTGATGTGAACTGAAGGTTTTGCCTTGTATTGTAATTATGGCTTCATTTTACTGTTGGTAATAAACATTTTATGTCATGTTTTAGGGTTAAGCTCTTGGGATAGCACTAGATCTATCGTTATAGAAATAGCTTTGCCAGGAATTGATGAATCACCATTGGATCAGTGCCAAATGATCATGAACTGATCTAAGGTATAGATGCATGCAGCAGAGCAACTTTTGGCAGAGTGTAGCAGCAGATCATGTGTCATAGTAGCCACCAAAATCAGTTAACAATAAAAAAGAAAATAAACAGAATAGATTTTGGATGGTTTCTAGTTGGATATATTATATAAAGCACAGTAGAAAATCCCCATAATTCAGTAATTATGTACTGAAAGGGGAAGTCAGCAAAGCTCCAAGGATTCTTAATTCTAAGTTATTATTTAGACTCTTTTGTCATATAGTCGGTGCATTTATTTATGTTGGCGTTTGACTCACTCAAACTTACTATGTTATCCCCTTCTTTTTTCCTCGTTTAATTATATGTCCAGTTTAAATATCAAATTAATAAACAATTAAAGTAGTTTCATTAATTAGTTTTAAATAATGGAATGAATATCAATTACCTAATATTGAAATATAATATATATCTAATCTAACATAGATAAAAATTAACTTCTGCTTTTTATATTTATTATTGAAATTGGAAACCAGTTAAATAGTTTTTAATTTGATAATAAATTTCTTTTACTGCATCATTCACATGCAAGCTTTCCTTCCTTGCAAAGGAAACAAAACATGTACACAACAAAAAAACTAGTGAAGAAGCCAATAATAAGTGTTTTTGATGTATATATGGTCAATGAAGTACTAACCCTCTGTTTGGCAGGGGAGAAAATAAAGAGAGAGAAGAAAAGGAGAGAATATGGCTGGAACATTCAAAATAAGATGATGGGATTTACCTTGTTTGAGATTGATAACTAACAATGCAAGGAGCAAACAAAATAGGGTGAAAATAATGGTAAAGTTTCCTCTTGCGTGAACAGAATCTAATCTTTTAAAATTGGAGAAAGTGTGAAAGAAAAGTATTTTATATATCTTCCATTAACAAAACTTTAAGGTGAAAATATTAATTTGAAAATTCCTCCTATGGTTTCCTTCCTCCAAACAAGAAGAGGGAGAATGACTTTCTTTACTTTCTCTTTCTCTTCCTTTAATATTAAATTAACCTTCCAAAATTTCCTCACCCCTTTTTTCTTTTTCTTTTTCTTTTTCCCTTCCAAACATAGTGCAACAAGAAACTAGAAAGCCTTCTCTCTTAGGAGTGGGTCCTAATAAATCTCAAGTTTGATTGTCATGTTTTGCAAGAGCATGTGCATGATTGTTTCTAGCAACATATAGTGACCACTTGCATATGTATCAGCAGCGGCAGCAGTAGGTATAGAGCTAGAGTTCTTCCTAAGTCTATATTATTACATCTTTACATTAATATCACAGACCGAAAATGAAGGAAAGTTTTATCCCAAAATCTTTTTAAAGAAACTTCGGTTCGAGCCTTCTTGATTAAAGAAAAAGATATATAAAAAAATTAAAAACAACAAGATTTGTTTTAAATTATTTTCATCATATGGTGGAAGCACACTCTCAAATGTAGTCAATGAAATTATAACTTTATGTTTTTTGTGCTTCATTAAATAGGAGTTCTTGTTGTTGATGCATGCGGGGTCATCTATACTTTCTTTCTTCTTTTCTTTCTTTTTTAGGTTTCTTAATGATTGGTATCATCTTATGATTCCTTAAGAATTAGCTTAGAAAATAATAATGGTTAGAGTTAAATATTAGATTACACAACGAGATTCAAAAATTAAAAGAGAAATAAGATTTTCTGTATCGAGTTATGAGTTTAATGAACTAAATATAACGGAGAAGAACTCTTTCTATAATCCACTTCAGTCCTATATAGTTAGATTATATGGAGACCATGATTTTTATGTTTGTACCAAATTGACCCTAATTTTATATTTGTTCACGCACAGCCTAATTCATTTTATATTTCTTAACCCACATCCTAACTTGAAAGCTCAAAAGTAAATATGGTTAATTAATGGATACTAGAGTTTGAATTTTTTGTATCTTTTAGTTAGAGAAGCTTTTAGTGACTTATTATAAAATAAACCAAACAATTTAAAGGGTGCTTTTGGATTGGAGTTATTTGTATATGGTATTAATAATTATTGAAGTACTATTATTTGTTAACCTTTAATTAATATAAATGTAGAATTTTTTTTAACCAATTAATAAAATATATATATAAAAAAAACTAATTTCTTTTCTTTTATATTCCACCCTGTTGAACCTTGAGGGAAGGAATTACAAGAGAAGATTTACAAAAATGCATGATATGAGGGGTGAATTATTTATTGCTTCAACAGTTGAATTTTTAATAAAAACGCAAATAAAAGTAAATGAGGTCAAATGTTAACTCTTTAATTATTAACCTTCTTTAACTCCTTAACTATACATACCTTAAAAGTTAAATGCATAAGTAAAGAAGAAGGGTGTTTTTCAAACTTTTGACCAAAAAAAAAAAATCTAAGAAATTCACATAGATTAAGCCTAAGCAAGTTAATGAATAGTCTTATTGGCATTTTTTGTTTAGGAGAATTTTCAAATTTAAATTTTTCATTTATTATCAAATTGTTTATAAAAATTTATTATTTTTATAATAAGAGATAAATAAAATGTTTACCTTATTTTATATATTTCACACTCTTTCTTTTATCTCGAAACAATAATTTCTTTATAAAAAAAAAAAAAAAGAAACTAGACTAAGGGTAACAGGGACCCCACATTTAGTAAATGTGAATGATTAAACAAGTCGTCCCATTGACCTAACTGTAAGAAATAATTAGAGATAAAGTGGGCGTGTGGTTCTAAATGAATTACTGGTAGTTAGGACTTTAGGATTAAAGTAAAAGTTTGTTAAGAAATGGCGTTATTCTATGATTACAAATATCCGTTAATTGTAATGGTAATTAATTGGAGGATTAAAGCAATGTGAAGCCCTAAGTAAAGAAGCTGTTACTTGTAAACGAAGACGGCACATGTGCTAAAACATCGTTTATTGGTTGTCGGACAATCTAATCCACTTTTTAAATGTTGTAATTAAATTAATACAAATCTTCCTAATCAAATGGGAGGATTGGATTTTGTCGACACTAATGAGTCTTAATCACTTCCAACATTTTTCCTTTTATATATTTGACCCATCTCTCTTCAGATAATGCAATTAATTATCTCATAAATGATAAAATAAAATATATAATCTTCGTGATACAGTTTATGCTATGCATTTGAGATAGTCTACTATTTATTTTAGCTTTGTCTTTAATTAAAGTTATGGGTTTTGAATCTTCTACAAACGAGTGATATTTGCTGCCAAAAATTAACTAGAAATAACTAAAGGAATCAAAATTTTAGTTTGGGTTTGAGCTACTTAGTTCCGTCGTCAATAACTTCTTATATTTAATTTACGATCATGAAAATATCAAATAGACTGATATAACTAATTATATTTAGTTTAGTTATATTTTTAAATTTAAACATCAAATTAGACTAAAATAGCTATTAATTTTTAATTGGATCCGATTAATTCAGTTTAATTGAGAATAAATAATGTATAAATATTTGAGTTTGACTTGGAACAAATTTAACCACTTCAATTATCTCAAATAACAATATTGTTAAAGATCCCTAAATCGATTTTAATTAGTTGCACTGCAAAGTCCAACGAATACTACATAAATAAATTAGATAAGAGTTTTGAATGTAATATGTCCAATAAACATGTAAGAAGAAGAAGAAGCGTGCAATTACTGTATAAAAAGACTGGAGGAAAGTTAGGGAAGGGAAGATAATAGAGTTGCATGCACTGCATGGTGAAGAAAAGTTTCCATTTAGGAAAAAGGAAAAAGAAATAAAAGTGTTGAAATTGCCTCCGTCTATCTACAAAAACAGTACTTCCTACTTTCCCTACCTTTGCTGCCTTCACCAAACATCAGTCATGTTATACCCTGTGACATGCTCTATAAAAGGAACCCAACATCACACCTTTTTCCAGATTTCTCTTTTTCAAGATCCATTTCTACGAGTCAAAATTGAATCGTCATGATGACACAGCAACCGCCCTCCTTAAATTTTGGCCTAAACTCCCTTCTCCCAAAAAGATAACCGACTTTCTTTTATATAAATTAGGCAAGCCTTCATACACTCCACCCAGTAATACACAGTATCTTATTGGTCATATCAAGAAAATATGTTAACTCCCCATTATGGATTGGTCTGATTGCTATTCTATTTTAATAAAATATTAAAAATCACATTTTAAAATTACTTGATTGCTTATAATAAAAAGAAAGTAATTATAATAATTAAGAATCAAAGCATTGAAAAGGAAAGGGAAAAACAATTTTGTAGTGCAAATTCCTAATTATCTGAAGTTGGTTGATGAGACTTAATAATGGCTAGTATCCTTGAGAAAAATTTTCCCACAGCCTATGGTCATCATGTTCTACAAAGTATATATATATTTGATATGATTATATTATATAGTACCTGATTTAAACAGAAAACTCACATGGACTAACATGTTATAGGGGCACTATTTCTGTCTTGCAATTAATGACCCGATATCTATGGTTCGGTCAATGTTTTCTCTAGCAAGAAATATGAGATAATTAATACGTGCATTTTGGACTTTCACTTTCTACTTTTATTCACCGAATTCCCTTTTACTAATAGTTGCGTGAGCCATTACGTAATAAAATTAATATATATAACACGCTATACGTCCATTTCCATTCATTTCACATCAAATCCGAAACATTTTTATTACTATACCAACTTCCAGACTATAATATTAGTTACGACAGTAATAATTTTCTCTTTTAATGAGTTGGGTATTTTATAATCGAACTTATATGGACATATTTATGCTCGTACAATATCAAAATGCTTAATTAAGTTGGTACACAAGAATCTAAAAATTCTCTCAATAAAAAAGAAAAAGAAAAAGAAAAGGTGTCGACCAAAAGAGACAAAGAAATCGGAGTCTCAAAAAGTAGTATAGCTATGTAGTACATAAAACCCATATCAAAAATTAATTAAACACTGTAGTATGAATTTACAAAAATGGGATCTGGAAACATGAAAGATAGTGAGAATAATCCCGGTGGTTGTATTACTGAAGTTGGTTTCAGAAGGCTGTAGTAACAGCAACTTTACACCCATCTGAACTGTTTGTAGGATTACATATTAATTCGAGAGAAAGGAGGAGAAGAGGAGAAGAGTGGGGGGGGTGTCGGGCTATTTCATAGTAACACGTGACACTGCCAGACAAAGGCATACAAATTTCATATCTAACCCTGTTTAACATATGTAATGTGTTTGGCCCTCGTAACAAAAATAATAATAATAATAATAATATATAAATATATATTAGAGCAAGACATGACACGTGTCATGTCGTGTATGCTAGAGAAAGAGCATGTGAGATGAGTTTCGCAATCACACATGTAGTTATGTCCCAAACAAGCAAGAAGAAGAAGAAAAGAAAAACAATTATACATGAGAGAGAGCTTATTATACACTGTATTTTTCTTTTTAATTTAATTTCTTTATTATTGTAACTCCCCTCTTTAACCGATTAAGTACTTCTTCTCATTCGTTTAAAGTTTCTGAGCTTAAAAAACCTTAAAATGCGGCCAATCGGAGAATGCCGTATGCACAGGAAGAAATGCCAATATATGAAAAAGGAAAGGAGATCATTCAATGTGTATTTATATGACACGTATTCATTATCTATGGAATAAATTTAGAGACTATGGATAAAGATATAGAAGATAAGTGTATAATTGAAAATTCGCAATAATATATTAATAAATATGTGTAAAACTATCCATATCAAATCACCCCATATTTAAATTTTTGCTTGTTTTTCTTCTTTGTTTAAGCAATTGTACTTAATTTTAAATCTTAAAATTTAAAATTAAAATATTAAGTTAACTGAATTTAATTATATTTATTTTATATAATTTTTTTTTAAAATTAATTAGGTGGTCGACTTATTTAAATCCGAACTCCACAAAATCAATTTTGACATCAATTTCAAGTACATTACTAAGTCAATATCAAATAACTCCATTAAAGTAAACACCTCAAATAACAAATTAAAAAGAAAGAAAATAAAGTGGGAAAATGGGAATTGAAAGTGAAATAGAGGTGAAAAAGATTAAAAGAAGTCCCTGATTGGAGAGGATCAATGTCCTATGATCACATGGGTGTTGTGTATTGAGACATGCACATAAAGGCCCACTTTGTTAGCTCAAAAACAAGCAAATTTCTTGGAGGCCACTTGAGATCAAACCCCAACTTGGGAACACACAGAAGCGAGGTGTATGGTCTCCATCTCCATCTCCATCTCTATCTCTATCTCTATCTCTCTCTTTAAAAACCTCATCAAGGCTACTCCACTGCTTTCTCTAATGCACTTGTCTTCTTCACATCCAACATCACTTTCTTGTTAATGTACTCTCTTGCTTTCTCTCTCTAGCTCGTGGTCCTTCCCTTCCTCTTTAAATCTTCTCTTATCACTTTCTCTAATCCTTCATCTCACTTTATATCTAATACTTGTCCTTCCCTACTCTTGCTCTCTTCTTGCTACTTATATTTTTCCATTTCCCTTTTTGATTTCTTTCCTCCATTTTTATGTTTCTTGAGTTATCGATTCTAACATATTATTAATTAACACATACACAACCTTCTTGAATTACTTAAAAAGAAAGGATCATGTCTGGAAGAAGGTCGAGGCAGCCAAGTGTTCCTAGAATCACTGATGATCAAATCATCGACCTTGTCTCCAAGTTACGCCAGCTTCTTCCTGAGATTCGCCAAAGGCGTCCCGATAAGGTACTTCAGTCTTTCTCTTCTTTTTTTTTTCTTTTCTTCTCTCCTCCTCTTCTCTACACTGGATAGCACGTAGAGAAAAAGAAAATTTAATATAATTCTCAGGCATATGGTACAAGCTATCGCTAAGGTTGGTCAATTGCTACATCTACAAGTAATTGCAGAAAGTCTTCACTCGAACGCCTGAACCTTTCCGCCCAAGCTTGCAAATGAATAGTGTATAATGCTATATATTTATATAGTGGCACAGCTATAGACGCAGTTTATAATATGTCTCCGGGCATCAAGGGATATAAGTACAAGTAAATAAATAGGTTTTCGTGTCCTCACATTGACTAGAAAAAGAAAGAATAGAATCGCCTTCTAGTTAATTTAAACCTATGAAAAAGCCCAGAACTCTTCTCAATGTATGTCTCTTGAGTGCTATTTCGTCCATATGAATAGCTATCTACATGTTGGAGACTGTTTATATATATATATATTTATATATATTATAAGAAATATAACTGCATTTCGCTAGAAATTGTCTACCAATAATGCTGAGGAAATTAATGAAAGGGTCGAAGACAATGACTTGTTAGTAATTGGAATTGACTTTTGTTGTGCAGGTATCAGCTTCTAAGGTCCTACAAGAGACCTGCAACTACATCAGGAACTTGCACAGGGAGGTGGATGACTTAAGCGAGCGATTGTCTCAGCTTTTGGCTACAATTGACGCTGATAGTCCTGAAGCTGCTATAATTAGGAGTTTAATTATGTAACTAGAGCAGAGCTCCCTGTGTTAATTAATTAATTAATTAAAAAATATTTTTCCCATTGTAACTTTATTAGTAGAGAGAGTTTGATCATTATGTAGATCAGACAAAAAGGGTTTTTAGAATGCATTTTAAGATATATGTTATATATATATATATATATATATACACATATGCATGCTATATGGATAAGCATGCAGTGTAATTAGGTTGTATAATAAAAGGACTTTGCACTTAGCAATGCCTAATTTATATGGATAATTTATCTTGGTTTTACAGTTGGTAGTGTAAAGTGTTCATTATCTCAGTGACTAAGAACGATTTGGTGTATGGTTCCACAACCATAAAGGAGTGATTACCAGACAGTCATAAATTTAGTTTAACATCAATTATATTATTATGGTTTCTTGTCCCTATTTTTAAAGAACAAAGACAGAAATGAGAGAATACATTAATCCGGTGCTTTTGTCGGTAAGTAGGGATCAACCGGCATAATGTCAGCATAAAAGCCTAAATCGCCATAGGATACTGATTTGATTGAATAATTAATTAATTAATTTCGACATATTAAATCATGCAATTAGCTATAGCTCAGTCAGTGTATCAGTTTTTCTTCCTGTTTTAATAAAATATTAATAAATTAATTAATTATGGTTGCCTTGCTTATCAGGGTACTTTGTTCGAGATATGTAAAATGAACCCAGAATATTGTATAGCAAGAAAGGATAGGATTAGTCCATAGTAGAATGCATTTCTGTTCATTGAGATCCCAGGCTGTAATCATGATATTTATGAAGTTGTTAATGGTGTTCTTTTTCTGGGTAATGGCTAGCAAGTTCTTTTTTCTTTGGTGATACAAGGGAACTTTCCCATTACTTCTTTCTAGAATTCATTAAAAGGTGGAGTTTTCTCATGCCAAAAATGCAGTAAACAATATTCAAGAAAAGAAATGTTCCAGGCTCTAATGGTAAAGCTTAATTAATGAGTTACTATAAGAGTAAGGTTGCATGGGAACTTTTCTAGCTAAAAGAATTCCCACGTCCCCTTATGTATAATTTCCAAAACAATTTTATTAACCGAACAAGAAGGGAGAAAGGGACTAAACTTTCAAACAAAATCCCGTGATTAAATCATACAACATATGGAAAAATGGAAGACCGTGTTTGGTTATTGAAAGTGAGATTATATCTAAGATGAATAATGGTGGTAAAAACTTCGGTGGTTACCACACTAATGGAAGAGAATATGTCTCTTTATTCAGGTGAAAGGAGGGGACAACAGCAATAAATCTTAAATTACAAACAATCATAGCATTGCCCTAATTCTTAAAGGGGGGGATTGATAGAGACTCATCATCAAACTTTATCATAACTATTCTCTAAATTTCTCATTAGATCAAATAACAGTACGAAAAACTGATAAGAACTCTTAATTGATGTGGGTCATTTGCTATATATAATTTTGCAGTTTTTTTTTCTTCTGAAATTGACTTCCCAAGTTAGATATACAAATGCCGTCAGATACTCTGAAACAAAATAAATATTTCTTATGAATTATTTAATCTTTTAGTTGTCATTTTTTATTTTTTTTTAATGTTTGATGAAAAACAAATTGGAATCATCAAAAGTAATTCTCAGCATTCAAAATAATTTATAGTTATTCATTATAATATTTAACAAAATGATACCTATTTTTTATTATATAATTCATAATTTATTAAGCCTCTAAAAACTGAGCATTGGACGTGTTTATATAATGATTTCTTCAAGTATGATGGCATTCAAATTCTCTCTATTTTGGTTCCCTTTATTTGAAATTTTTTCTTTATTAATTAAATAGTCAAAGTAATATATATATATATATATATGCAGGGGCTTTGCACTTTCATATAACTTTTATATTCACAAAAGGGGATTATATATTTCACGATATCGGAATACAATTAATGCCTTCTTGATGGTGGAAATTAATCCTACAGCGGTCCACAAAAGAAAAATTAGAAGGGTATCATTATTATATTTACTTATAATTAAAACAATAATAACTACTCCGTAATATAAAGTAAACGACCGATTCCAATAAAAATATTAAATTTAATTAAACACAACTAGACATATATCTATAAATTTAATTCTTAGAAGCTTCTGTCAAGATAAAAATACTCGCCTAAATATTTCATTGATTCTCTTCCTATTGAAACAACAGGATCTTTGGTGCAAGAATTCGTCAATTTACTTAAAACAATATCTAATTTGCTAACCATTGAAAACATTCGATTTAGAACATATATCAATCAACTATTTCCTGAGTTTTTATTTTTAGGATCTCACTCTTCCATTTAATAACAAAAAGAAAAAAAGATCATTTGGGAAGAACTTATAATGTCATAGAGAAATGTTTAAATTTTGGGCCGGGCTGAATTTAGGCTAGATTTGAAGTTTTGAAGCCTAAGTTAGATTTTAGCCCTGTCTGATTAAGCATGCTTAGATTTTTTTTACTAAATTTCGCTGTTATAAAATATCATAAAATCAATAAAAAAAACATTATTTTTATTTAAAATATTTTTAGAAAATATTTATTTTTTTAATTTTTCTAAAACTACGGCATGGTTTTTTCGATTATTCTTTAGTTATTATTTAGTTTTCTTATTATTTTTTGATTTTTTTATTAAAAAAATCAGAAAACAACCAATATCGTATTTGAAAAAATAAGAATCATATTTTTAATATCTTTAAAGAGTAAAAATAAAAGAAATTATACTGTAATTTTAATAAAAATAAAAGAAATTATAGATATTTTTATTATTTGTTCTAAATAATTCAATAAATTATTTTTGTCCAGATACTGCGTTACATTGCAAAATACTCTTACAGCATCTCCAATTTATAGGCTAAATTTTTTATTATAAAGAACTATTCAATAAATTAAGACTCAAACACATTTTCTGTTTTTAAAATATAATGTAGAGATCTCACTCCAGTCGTTGCTTTTCTTTCTGTTACTTCGAAAGTAGCTGCTTCAGCTTCAGCCACTCGAATTTTCGATATTCCTTTTTATTTCTCATCAAACGAATGGCATCTTCTTCTGGAAATCCTAGCTATTCTGAGCATGATAGTGGGGAATCTCATTGTTATTACTCAAAGAAGCATGAAACGTATGCTTGCATATTCGTCCATAGGTCAAATCGGATATGTAATTATTGGAATAATTGTTGGAGACTCAAATGGTGGATATGCAAGCATGATAACTTATATGCTCTTTTATATCTCCATTTGGCTCTCTACATTTAAAGAGCCAAATTTATTTTTTATCTTTATTGTAATTAATACATTATAAATATATATATATATATATATATATATATTATTAATTGATATTTATTATCTTTTAATATTTTTATTTATAAATATTTTTTACATTTTTTAAGAAAAAATAATTTAAATCATTAATACTTGTTGAATAAAGTAAAATAAAGATAAAAACAAAAAGAATATTAGACTTAAAAAAGTTAGACTTTATAAGTAAAGTTGCTCCTTAAAATAAATAATACTATTAGAGATGCTTTTATACAATTGGCCCACTGCAAGATTCCTGCTAATAATGTTATAAAATGAATTAAAATCTTATAAATTAAAATTTGATCACGTTAAAATTCAATATAATAAATAATCTAAATTAATAGTCAAAAATAATTTTAATGACTAGAAAAATTAAAAGAGAAAATCTAAATTACTCTTACTCTAAATCAAAATTATAAATATTTAATAAACAATTACTCACCTTCTGTAGATTTGATATTCAATTTCCTAATAAAATCTCAAATATTAATTTCCAAATTAAAGATTGAAAGACATATCATATTTAATTTGAACGATCTCAACTTTTTCATAAACGGATTAAACCCAATTATAAAACCAATCGAAAATTAAGAAAAAAGGAAAAGAAAAGAAAACTTACCAACTAACTATCAACGCCTTCTACGCGCCTTTTTTGGGTAAAAATGCTCAGTCACGCTCTTATTTTAGGCATGTGGCAAATTTATTTCTGAAATAGTCCTTGTAATTTTCCGAAAGGGCAATTGCAAAAAGACCAAAAAAGAATTGTACTATTTCTAGTGCATATATTTGATTAGAGATGATCAACCTCCAAGCACTGCTACAAATTAATTTGACATAAAATGATATCACGAATAATTTTTTATTTTCTCAATTAAGGAATCAGATCAAAGAATCAATTCAAATAAACTAAAAAAATTTAAAGAAAAAGAGGATTATATGTTGTTATATAAAAATGTAAATACATCAATTACTTTAGCACAACACATTATTAAATACTTATATTTATGAAAATAGTTAATTAGTATTGTATAATTTATTGTTGATAGACATTTTTATTTATTAAATTGATAAGGAATAAGGGTCAATTTTGGCTTATAGACTCAAAAAGTCAAATAGAACAATTTTCTAAGACAAATAAATCCCTGCACTTCTGTTTCAAGAACAAATTATCCCAATTTTGGGTTGATACAGTGCTTGTATAACAAATTATACTTTTTAAAGATAATTAAATAAATTAAAACTCGACAATATTAGCTTTTCTAATATGAAATTGTTTAGCTAATTTAACTTTATATATCTGATGAAATACATTATTTTTATAAATATAGTATTGTTTTTAAGTTATCAATAAATTAGTTATATAGAAGTATTATTCAAATTTATACGTCGACATTAGAGAAATCAAAAATAGTATTTTATATAAATAAATATTAAGTTAGGTGAATTATTTAAGTAAAAAAAGAAGCATTAACATATCACCCATCTATCTTAATGAATTATGTTTAAAGATTAAAATTTTAACAGATTAGTACAACCTTATTATTATTATTATTTTTCTTTTGGTATGGCCTTAGTGTGAAATTAATATTAAAAAATTGAGGGATTTGGTCTTACCCAAAATGAGGTTTGAAGGATTTCCTATTATGAATTAAAATTTGGAGAAATCCGTGCGAGTATAATTTGAAGTGCCAACTCAAGTAAAAAAGGCAAAAAATAATGTTGGACACGCTTGTTAACTGAGAGTGGAACTGCGACCATCATGAATTAGCAGGGGCACTTTTGAAGTTTGTGTTGCTTACGTCTTTCGCTATCTCTCCGTTAAGCTCTATCTAAAAAATATTAATCTATTATCACTAATCAACTCACTGTCCACACTACGACAGGTATGCAAACTAATTTAGTTTCCAATTTGATAACTAAACTGATTCAATTCATTTCATGATGAGTTCAGGAATATGAATCAGTTGTAGTTTTGTTACTATTTAGTAAATTGATGATCAACATGCATTAGTTAGTTCATATATGCAACCCAGTATCAGCAGCCTTGTCTTCTAATTTTAGTCAATATCTAATATAATTAGTTCTTTGGGACTTCTTGGTGATTAATTCATTTTAATTTTGTGATGGTTTATGTTTCTGTTATTTGGACTGTGTATCTTCATTTGCTAATAAAATTATGTACCCTTTTATGTAAATTGGAGGGAAATCTTTTTCTTGATTAATTGGAGAGAAAGTGATTTTTTCTTCAAATTCGAAGTTGGATTCTTAGATCTCAGGGATCAGGTTCTGCACTTCATTCAGAGTTCAATCTAAGTCTTTCTTGTATTGTTTGGCTTGCAATAAGAAGCCTTAAAATACAAGATAACTTTTAGCTTTACCCGATATGTACGCAGTAGTATAGCATTTCGTAGTAAAATAATTGTTATCTAAGGGGGAACATATTCATTGAAAAGAGAAATTAATCATCATCCATTTGCATAGATCCAGAGGTTATGCCCATTTCATGTAATGCCACCAAAAGATTTCAATACATCGGGTGGCGTGAGATTTGATTATGATCTTCTAGGATAAAATCGAATTCTAGTGCTGCATTTCATTAGTTAGATGCAGTAGCAGAGACTCAAAGTGATTTTGATTGGAGCACCACTGAATTAACGCTGATCATGAGATAAAGTTATTATCTGCTGCTACTGTCATGTTTCTATGTGCATAAGGGATTGATGCAAGGGAGAGGGACCACTGAGAATTATGGACCTCAGGATCATAAGATAAAGCATAGATACATCAAGATGATAATATATATTGTCGCATTTGACACTTCCCTTATCCCTATTATTCTCCAAAATATGGCCATTTCTGTAAAGCCAAAGGAATTGCAATGGCGTTATTTCTATAAGTATTGGAGTGAGTATTGTTGATTTATAGAAGCAAAAACTGCCCCATTCACAATTTCTTGCTGAAATTTATCTATAGGTCTCCAACCCACTTAACTCGAATCCAGATTTTAGTTGTGAAACTTGAGCGTGATGTATCCAGGTGGTTATACAGCCGAAGTTACATGCCTCTCTCCTAAAGCAACAGTGGAGGATGTGCATGATTTCTTTGCTCACTGTGGTTCGACTGAGCATGTGGAAATCATCAGGTAATGTTTCTGTGACATATGAAATTCATCTAGGACTAAAATAGAAATGCGTGGGTTGAATTCCTTATCAGCGTTTTGTGCCGCACATCCCTTTTGTATATAGGAATATGATCAAAGATTAACAAAAATTTCCTTAATCAGTAGAGTCCTAGAATACCATCAGCTAGTTTTTTCTTACTTCCTCATTTCATCTTATACAAATGGTCATAGGAATATTTGTCTAGAAGTCAGATATTGTCCTGCAGAACATTAATAAACAGCGCAAACTTGTTGATATGATTCTTACGAATTCAAGGGAGGCAAAGGGCTACTAATGACCATGTCTTCGATGCTCTCTGTATTTGCTTACTTTATCTACCATGGTTTGATTCCTAATTCATGGTATGTTATTTTAGCAGGCTTTCTTTTATGAATTCTTAATGTGTGCTTTTCGTGTGTAAACAGATCTGGCGAGTATGCTTGCACAGCATATGTGACATTTAGAGATGCCTATGCTCTTGAAACTGCCATCCTGCTCACTGTAAGTTCATCAGATTTGTGGAGAGGAATATTGGTACTTCATTTTGTAGTGTAACGTATTTTAACCAATCTGTTTACAATTTCATTCGACTTATTGTTGCCAGAATGTATAGTGTTTATCTTGCTCCCCAATTAGTGATTGTAGCACATGCTTGTACCTATTAATTCTGCAATTTAGAAAAGGTCCAAGGGTTGGCATGTTCATATAGTGCCAACTTTGGGTTTTTATTTATTTATTCTGTTTAAAGGTGAAAAATGAAGTTTCTAAGCCAAGACTGTATTCGATTAATTCTTTTTGACTTGAGTCTAGCCAGAGGATAATATTTTTATACTCACCTTAGTAATAATAATTTTGATTGCTGTGAGTATCTGCTGACATAATCAGTTATGAGAAATATATAATGGTCTTTCTCTTTAATTTGACTATGAAGTAACATTTAAACTTCCTTTCGTTTTTCAGTCAGTATTTTGGTACTACCACTTCTGTTCATTGTTTCCATATAAACTTTTCTCCATAGGTGAGGGCTCTTGTTTTCTGCTGAATTTCCTCAACTGTCAAGAGTATAGAATGTAATAAACCCTGAATAGGTACACGTTCTGGAAATACCACGAAATTAATTAGTATTTGCTTCCCTCCATGTACTTCCTAATGCTTCTATATAGTAAAATATTCCTTCCTTTTATCAATTTTATGTCGTATGCTTTTTCCTCGATGTATGATAGGGTTTTAGCTCTCAAAATGTCTCTGTTTTGACTGTATGACAACCTGTCTGACAGCTTAGCAATTAATATGGCCATTTTGTACTAATTTTTATATTTTAGGGAGCTACAATTGTGGATCAACAAGTATGCATAACCCATTGGGGGACTTATGCAGATGGATCGTATCTTTGGAATGGGGGCTCAATGGTATGCACCAATATTTTTTACTTGCTATGTAGAATGCACTTTGGGCTGTCCAATTGTTTTTGATATGGTTGGGTAGTTATTTTATTTGTCAATTTGGAGTTTCAGCATGAGCTGTCTTGATTTGGTTGAAAATTTTATAGACGGAAAGAATGTTATTTACTGTAGCATATTGGACAGAGATCCACATTTAGGGAAGTATCTTATGGTGCTGTGAATTATTCAGAAATTTAGCTTTCAGAACACAAGGAGTCGGAACCAAGAAAAAGTGATAAATTTCGAGGGAAAATAGATTTTTCTTGTCATTCGAGAATTGTTCAAATCATCTTTAAAATAAATAAGAAATTGAGTACTTCATAAGATACTAGCCTTTCAACATGTAACTAGGCTTTTGATTGCATTATGTGCAATGATTTTTAACATTTCTTTTTTCCTTTGCCAAATAAACTTGAGTTCTCATCTGATAACCATGTCAAGTTGATGCCTCGGCAGATCCTGATGGCATAATCAGTGTGAGGTTTGTTTGACTTTGTTTTGATCAGAAACTGTCATACAAGTTCTGCCTTGTTATTGGAATTTATGTTCCCAGAACAAAGAGCAGATAATCAACACACGATAATGACAGTTGATGATAGATTGCCATCAATTAAAGCATTTGTAGTACCTGCATGCATCATTTATTCCTCCAGATGTGACATTGTCAAATTACTACTACAATTTGCTAAGATTCATCATCTTACTTCAGAATGCATTATGTGCATAATATCTCAAAACTAATCAGATCTCCTTTTTGCTTGCCTTGTCTCTGTAACTTGGTTTTCGAACTTGCATGTTCACCGGTCTTTGGATAGTTCCTTGCTGTTGCCTGGTTGTGATTCAGTTTGTAGATAAATTACTCATAATTCATGTTACCCTGCTTGGTACTTATTCCTGGCAGGTGATAATGATACAGTGCATGACATATCTAACATTTGCTTCAAACTTTACTTTTGAGATAACTCTCAAGGAATCTTAGCAGGGAAATTATGTGAACCAGTATGCATCGACTCCAGGAGAAGCTGTGACAGTGGCTCAGGAAGTTGTCAAGACAATGATAGCAAAGGGATATATTTTGGGAAAAGATGCATTGATTAAAGCCAAAGATTTTGATGAATCTTATAAAGTCTCAGCTACTACAGCTGCCAAGGTTGCTGAGCTTAGCAATAGAATTGGTCTCACTGAGAAGATACAAGCAGGCATGGAAACCGTGCGGTCTGTGGATGAGAAGTACCATGTCTCCAATATCACTGCATCAGCTATATTAGTTACTGGAACAGCAGCTGTAGTTGCGGCTACTTATACAGGGAAAGCAGCTGTAGCAGCTGCTAATGCTGTAGCCAATAGCAGCTACTTCGCCAAGGGAGCTCTCTGGGTTTCAGACGTTTTGATACGGGCAGCTCAAGCGGCTGCTGATTTTGGCCATAGTAAGGATAGTGAATAAGTGGAACTACTAGCCAACAGAAACAACAGTTTGTTGTTGTACCAAAGTGTTGTTAATGACCGAAATTACAGTGCATAAGCTTGATTCGGCATGGTTTAAATTATGAATCTTATGCAATTACAAGTGTTCATATTGATAAATAAAATGTCAGCAAGTAAATAAGTTCTAAATAGGCGATTGATGCTTTTCATGCCCTCTTAATGGCTGCTTCTTTGTAGATAGCTTGGTAAAGTCTTAGCATGCCTAACAGGATAACTGGATGAACTTCCTTATGTTGAAAGTTTTTAATCTCAAAAAAATCCGCTAGAAGAAGGGCTTGAACCTTCGACCTTGTGGTTAACAGCCACACGCTCTAACCAACTGAGCTATTCCAGCACATGTTACTATATAAATTCTACTGTATTGGTCGTTATGCCACTAGCAATATAAATTACAAATATATAGACATCTATATTTAAAAAGAATTTAAGAAAAGAAACTAAAAATAAAATAAAAAAAGGTTATACCATTATTCAAAAGCACAGAAAATCAAACATGGATCTTTATTTTTAATGTATACAGTGAGGACTCTCTGTACACATGAGAATTACTACTTCATAAGTTTTTATAGTTTAACTTTGTAAGATATGTAATATAAAGAAATATTGCCCAATATAATTAGTTGGAGCATCTTTACATTTATCCCTCAAGTGAAAGCATAATATTAGTTTTTTAATCACATCATATGAATTTTCAGATGAATGAATCTTATAGTAGTTTTTAATTTTAAATGGTTACTATCAGGAAAAGCTGCTGCACAAGAGTTTCAGGCCGTCCTAAATGGGGGCGTTATTAGGGTCCTGCAATTGCATTCCCTCGCAGCTTCAATGAATAATAATGCAATCAAAAGTGTGCACACGTTAGTATTAGATAGTTGCAACTTAGGGTTGTTAATAAATTCTACATAGTTTAGATGCCTACTAATGCATTTAATGCCTTTTTAGTGGTTGCTTCTTTTTAGATAGCTTGTAAGATTTTTGCATCATGAAAAGAATGGAATGCATCGTAGAATTGTTCAAAACTTGTAATAATCAGAATATATTTTAGATGAATTTAAAAATTTATTTTCTTAATGAGATAAGAATAAATTTGAATTGTATGATTAAAATTTTATACCCTAATAATCAGACTAAAACATAAGAAATTGGAGGATGAGGAAGAGGAAGAGGAGGCCAAACATGACTTGGCTTGGGAGAAGAAGAGGTTTAATTGTTATGCAGAATAAGATGTGTTTGGATGCTCGCAGCTGCTTTAGGTAGAGTTTCAACTACCGAACTAAAGTAGGCAACGAATGGGGAATATAAATATGTTGGGTTTGTAGGTAATCATTTAGTGTTTTATCTACTTGATTGAATGTAACTAATAACTAAAACATAGGCTAAAAAGTGATTAATTTCAAAGTATTGTTATAATTCCAGAGAAAAAAGTAATTTCTTGGATTTTTGTTAGGTAAAAGTAAAATTCATACATTTTTACCAAGCACATACTGGAAATGAAAATTTTAAGTCTCTCTCTCTCTCTGGTTTTAACGACTGATATTACCATGGCATTTGATAAAATATATATCATATACTTTAGTTATAATAAAAAATAAATCCATATCTTTTGATGGTAAATTGCTTGGCAACTTCAGAAATGCCTACTTCACAAATATGAAATATATCTCTAGCTTATCTGCCAACTACTACTCATGATGATATATATATATATATACACCTTGCTCAACTACCTGTTCCCTGCAAATCTTTTTCTCTTTCTGTCTTTACAACTCAAACCACAAATTTCTTAATGTTCAAGGGTTGTGCTTGCCCATGTATCTCTCTAATTATTTCAGTGCCTATTTTGTGATTCTTGCCCTTAAAAAGAATGCTTCAAATTGAAAATTATAATCAAATTCATAATATTCTCAAAACTTATTACTATATCGGGTGAAACAAAATTACAATTGAATCCCAGTAATTACGTATCATAATAATTTTAAATAAATATATTATAAATTAAAAAATTAAATATATATAAAACTATCTCATTCTTAAAAGTACTTATTTAGCGACTTGAATAATTTAAAATGTAAAGAAATTTTAAGTGTTAGAAATATAAAATTATTTTTCTTATGAACCGGAATGCGGGAACAAGAGTTTTAGATAGAATCACACACAGTGTTCCCCGTTGTGTTAAAAATCTCATGACAGCTACTACCCAACATAATACCTTGAATTATTATCCAATAAAATGCATCTTCTTTATTCCCTTTGCAACAAGACAAATAGAACCATGAAAAGGCACAATATCCATTACCCTATACAATTTAATGGGGTTGTTGGCTCTCTCTTTTTTCGAGATGGGTCCTTTGCAACCACACCAACCTAGTTGGGCTTACTATTGCCCCAATTTCATGAAACTGTTGATTTACGGCTTCAGATGCCTTACTTAAATTTACTTTTAATTTCTTTGGTTACTAATACCTATAATAATATAAGTATAACCAACCCAATTTGATGTTGACTTGATTAGAAGTCATTGCGTCATTTAGCTTCTTGTGATATTCTTAGCCATAGGCCCTTCGGAACCTGAATCTAATAGCAAATAAATAGAGCAGGTTAAGAAAATAAAAAGATTAACCCTCTTGGCACTTTCTTTCTTGTGTTTACTTATTTGTCTTCTCATTAATATTTTCTTTTTGTTATTGGCTTTTCGTGAATAGAAAATTCCTTCTTAGCACCCTCGAATAAAATTGAAATTTTATATTATTTTTTATTAAATTATATCCATAATAAAATAATTAAAAATATATATATATAATTTTATTATAAAATAAGCCGATTTCAATTTATATTTTATAGTTTCCATATCTTAGAGAATCAATTGGGTCCTTGTCATTTTCTTAACAATTGATTATCTAGTTTGTACTAGAAAAAGTTATTTTATAACTCATATAAGAGTTTAGCTGACATGTTTAGTTTCTATTTTAATTTAATTTAAAATAGGTTATAAAATATTTTTCTTCCTTGTAAACCCCCTAATTTTGGTGCAAATAATATTAATATCCTACACAAGGGGGTACCACCAATTAATTAAGAAAAAGAAAAAGGAAATTTCTTTGAGGGGCCAAGAACGATTCCGTTAAGAGGGTTGATAATTAAGGAACGGCATTTTGGTGGGTGTATCAGTTTCGAAGGAATTGGTCTTTCCATGGAAAGTTGAACATTATAACAAAGTTTTGAGGGGAACCACTCCCCTTGGCTTCTTTGTTTACTTGGTTGGTCAAAGAAACAGAATGTTGACCTTCTCAGTTCCCCGTCTTCTTAAGCTACTGTTGACCCAGAATTCTTCACCTAATTCTTTATTGATAATTATATACTTAATAATCTCTTTCGTTCTAGAGGGTTCCTAGTTTATATATATATATATATATATAATATACATTCCAAAGAGGAATTAGTATGTCTATCACTCGAAACTGTCATTATCTTGTTATAAGAAATATAAAAAAGAAGAAGCAAAAAGCTATTTTTTTTTAATTAATCTCTTAAATTGGATTTCTGTTTAAGAAGAGATTGAGAACTTTCAGTGATATGTCACAGTTGGCCAATTGGTAATAAGCACTTAGATCTAACATACAATTGGGACCCTTCTTTTGTAAATTTTTGGTAAGATAATGAGATTGCATTCTCCAAACTAATCTTTTTTCTTAAAATAAAAATAAGTATTATATTTAAGCAAAAAATAGATTTAATAATTCGAAACTTGATCTTTTTCTTTTACATTAAATGCTTGCGAAAGAAGCTAACTCATTTAGGGTTGGACCTATTAGTAGAGTGCTAAAATACTTGCCGATAAATGATGGTCTTGGATGAGCTCTCCAAATTCAGAAACGTTGCCACGAACCAACGCACTCAATACCACCTATTGGATTTTCTTGAACACTACTCCTCTTTTGTTTGAGCCATAAATGCTTGAAATTTTTATCATTACCTCTTCAATTCAAATTAAATAAGGTGATTATTTTTTTAATTATTAAATGATATTAATTAAAAGAAATTTATGTTTTTTTTAATCTGTATGTAAATTAAAAACAGACTATTATATAAAAGTACAACTCTTCCTTGTTCTTTTTTTTTTTTCTTTTTTATCTGAAATACAAGTCAACTAAGTATACAGCCATTGAGACAAATGACTGGGGATTTAATAAATCTAATTGAAAAATTAACATATTATTCCCTACTTTTTTTAGTATTGCAAATATATTAATTTAATTATTTTTTTCGATTGTGAATTTCCCTCATACATTATATATCACGAAAAAAAAAAAAAAAAAAGATAAAATGAAACTCCTCACTGTACAACAAACGACGCGAAAGACGACGGCGACGAGCAAAGAAGCCAATATAACAAACGAAGAAAAAACATAAAACAAATGTTACTAGTAGCAACAAATTGGGCAACGTATTAGTCCATTCTCATTACAATCAGGACAACGTTGAAATCCATACTCACCTTCTTCCAATTCTTCTTCTGCTGCTGCTGCTGCTTCCCCGTCTTCTTCTTCTTCTTCTTCTTCTTCGTGGCGTTCGTAATATATTTTACAGCTTCCATTACATGTCTCGCAAGGTATAAACCTAACATCCCCACAACCCTCACAACCACCACCGCCACTATCATCCTCCAACATTTCACATCCTTCAACCACCTTCTCCAGCTGTCCTTCTTCGTGCATTCGTCTTATTTCCTCGGCTCCACCAAGGTATTTTGTTCCTATAACCACTCTCGGTAACCCTCCACCGCAAAACCCTTCTCCCAGTAGCTCTTTCAACTCCTCCTTGAACCCTGAATGCATCGATACATCTCTCTCATCGACTCGAACGCCTAATCCTTTTAAGATCACCCTCACATGGCAACAGTCTTCGTATGTTTTTCTTACTCCTCTTAGGCTCGTAAAGTATACCACTAGCTTCTCCTTTCCGCCTTTACAATAATCTTTTGCAACGACGTTGCTGGGGTCCGAGGAAGGCGGTTGCTTCTCACCGTTTTCGGATGATTTAAGGTAAAATGGATGATCAGGAGAGAGTTCTTGAAGTGACTTTCTGAATGTGGAAATGACTTGCGGATCGAATTCTGGACATTTAGAATTAGTATCTTCATCTGCAATTTGAAGCCAAAAAGGCTTGTTTTTATTTGGGGACAGTAATGTAGGATTCAGTTTTGGGCTATCTTGAACTGGACTAGGATCACGTGAAACATCAAAAGAGAAACTCCTATACCGATGAGGCACAGAGAGACTATCGTCTTCCTCAAGCCCCGCCATCAACTCCCAAGTATTGATCGTCTCCGGCTCCCCCGGAGGAGTTCTTATCGGTGTTTTTGGCACAATTTTGGGAATTTTGTCTTGGATCATATTAGACCAAGTCTTTGCTTCAATTAAACCAACTGAAAACTCTTTGCTTCTCTTTTCTTTATCATTTCCAATCCCATTTCGGACATCACAATCACTTGTATCGCCTTGATCATTATTTCCTTCCGCCGCCGCGAAGATATCAATAGCAGTATTGATATTGATACTGTCTTTACAATTGGAAGTTGAATCAAGAGGAAGAGAGCCTAATGTGGTGGAAGTGAGTGCCACCACATGGTAGCTATCACCTTTCTGCTGTGGAGGATGTACTACGTGCATTGAGTAGCTTCGCGGCACCGGAGAATAAGGTGCGTGGCAGTGCCTGCATCTCTTCCTCTGTTTTGAGCTTGCACAACCCATTTATCTATCTACCAATCTTTGAATTGAAAGAAACAGAGAATAACTTCAAGAAACAAACAGAGTAAAAGAGTATGGAAGTTTTGATAAAGATATGGCCTTGAGCTTTCATAAATGATAGGGAAGACAGCAAGACAGATCCATTAAAACCCGTAAATATGGAAAGAAGCATGCATTAATGATATAACAAATAAGAAACCGCCAAAAACTGAATTGGGTTTTTGATGGATTATGAAACGGAGGTCTCTGTAAGACAATCAAACCAATGTATGATAACCCAAAAAGCTAGAAGTTGAAGGATTCAAGGAACAGAACAGAAACAGAGAGTTCTGTTCGGAGAGAAAGAAAGAGACAAGATAGAAAATTTATGGTTTCAGAGATCTTGGGATCTCCAAAAACCCGTGAAATGATTACATAGATGAGAAAGAATGGAGGATTGTGAAATCACGGAAGAATTGATCAAGAAAAGAAATGATTGGAAATTGAGGAATTTGGAATGGGGAAAATAGAATTTCAATTATTTTGTATGAAAAGTCAAATAGTTTGGGCGCGTAGACCATGTAAACGAACATCACCACCAAGACATTCAGCTGGTTCACACTTGAATCTTTTTCTCTCTCTTTCTTCTTCTTGTTTATTTTTTTTTCTTTTCTCTTCTCTATCCAGAATTTGAGAGAGAGAGAAAACAGGAAATTGGATGGTGAGTGGAGACCCAGAAACGGAATGGAAGGGGGAAAGAGAGAGAGAGAGAAAGTCTTTTTAGTTATAAGAGGTTGAATGGGGAGAATGTCAGCATCAATTAGCTACAAGAATGGAAATTTTATATATGATTTTTTTGAAAAGCTTTTAATTGTTTTTGTTGTCTTTTTGTTTGATAATGAAAAGAAGACGTGATACACATATTCGAAATGAGAAAAAGTGGATTGTAAAATGCGGAAATTATTGCTTAAATACCTCTCCCACAAACAATCGACTATTATTGACGTCATATTATATACTAACTTGTTGAGTATGGTTTTAATGTCTTCATAAAGAGGAGATTTGGACAGAGGGGTTAAAAGAGATGGAAATAAGAAACAAAAAGGGGAGAGAAGGTGGAAATAGTAGAAGCTTTTTGTGAAGAAGTAAAAGGTAAAGGGTGACACCATAAAAGTAACAGTGAGCGAGTATCTCCCTTCGGATCCTGTGGTTTAATCGAGGAGTCAAAATGGAGTTGCGGGACCTGTTGCTACAGTATTAAACTTATGATTTAATAACAGTTGAGTGGGTGCAAATATTATTACAATCAAACTCCAATAACTCACCGGTGTAATATTTTGATTCATTTATGTCCTTAATTGCAGATTATAATTTATAAAGAATTTTATAATGTTAATGTTAAATGTTGTAAAAACGGATTTAATAAAAGAAGCTTTTAGCAATTTTTTCTTCAAAGAAAAAATAAATGAAAAGTAGGAAATGAATCTCACGTGGCTCGGGAAGAGAAAGGAAGGGGGCTGTACTGCATCCTCCCTGGCCCCTATAAAAAGAGAAAAAGAAGTCTATTCTCATGCATATAGGCGGCCCCGAAATCCGACGTGGCCGTTAAACATAGGTGCCAAATAATTATTATCTTTTCCAAATTAATAGTCACTCAGATATTATTTTAGTTATATTTAAATATTAAATAGATGAAAACGCGTGACCTGCTTAATAAATATGTATACAGTAAAATATAATGACACTGAAATGATTTGTTATTCAAATTGGATGATTTATTTTAAATTTTTTCTAATAATAACTAGAATATTAGATGTATATTAGAGTAAAGTAAAACATGTTTCTTATGAATATAGATAATTCCTTCAACGGTGTATTTGGTTTACAGATTTATAATTTTTAAAATTAGATTTAATTTTATATTTAATATGGTAATTAAGATTAAAATTATCAAATACATTAATATATTACATGAAGTTTCAAACTAATTACTGTAGTGATTGCCTGAGTTTATAAGATTTTGTAAATTTAATAAAGAAATATGCAAACAAAAATGTACAGAAAAAGCCTCCGAATAGTTGCAGTTGCCAACAACCTTTTAAGTGACATCACCAAACAGACAGTCTGGTAGATTCTATTTATATTTAATGGTAAAATTTATATGTTGCATCTTTAAGAAAAAGCTGCACGAGAAAGTGGTAAAGTGGAAATCTCAATTCTCAAAAGCTTACATTAAAAATTAATATAATATTATGACACTTGAAAAGGATTAAACTTTGTCGGTTCCAAATAATATTATGGGCCATTATTTAGATTTGAATGTTGTGGCTGAGAAGTATGTCGCCGGTTGATAGGTGGGGTGGGACATCCTTCCGAACTTTCTATTTTATTTTTACCCAACCCTTTTTTCTTGTTTGACTATTACATAGTTTTTCATATATTTCTAAATTGATTAGTTGTCAATATCTAATTATTTTCTTATTAAAATTAATATTTTATTTTCAATTGATGCATAAGCTGACTCGAAGTTGTTCTTATTATTCAAAATATTGAAGTCCATCTCTATTATAATGCAATTTCCACAAAATTACTATAATTTCTGTAATGGGAACCAATCTTACTTGCGGATGACGCAATTAGTTGCTCTTTGTTATTTAGGGTAATTATTTCAAGCCATTGGATTTGTTTATTAAACGAATAGTGAATTATCATATTTGAAAGCTCAAAAAAAAGGAATCATCAAAGTTTAAGCTACAAGTTATAACAGATAGTAGCTTAATTTGTTTTTTCAGCCTATTATTATTTTAAATAAATTCCTTATTTTTATACGGAATAAATTATAAATAAATAAATATTATGTAGTTTATAATCAGTTAAATTATGTGATTAAAAAAAGGTCCGAATTTTGTGTAGACGGTGAAAAATATTAACAATGATTAGTCCTTGAATCCAAAAGGAATTGATGATTTTACAGCAAGGAAAACCACATGGATGGGTGCGTAGGGATTGGTTTAGCAATAATTACATGGTAATGTATGATTTAACCATGTGCACGTGATAGCTCGTGCTTCCTCTCTTCCTCTTTATAGTATACAGCACCACTAACCCCATTGTGTTTTTCTTTTTTCCTTTTTTATGGATTCCATCACTTGCTAATAATGGCTGCAAGTGCAACTGCTTAGGGAGGCAACTCAATTTGCTTACTAAAACAAATTACAGATTTTAAGTATTAGTGCTTTTAATCCTAATTTGCCTGTGTCTAATCTTGATTTGTAGATGGAGTATCATGGTTATTCATTTTTATTTTCTAATTATAAATCATTTACTTTTAGTTATATTATTTTTTTATTCTATTTCTATGACGTGCCAAAATTTTTAATTGTGATGGTAATTAAATTAAATATATAATTAAAATTATTTGATTGAAATAAATAAAATAATATTTTATAATTTAATGAAACTAAATATAAAATTATTATTTTTATTTATTTATCTGGTAGTATCATATGCCTGTGTCTAACCAATTATTCCATGGCATGGAGATGCAGTTTCATGATATAACTTTGTCAAACAAGCCAATTAAATTTAATAGAGTTATTCTTCTAATTTTCTCTTCCTAACATGAATTTCATTCCATCCTCAAAAGACTCGAACACAACACAAGCGGGCGAGAAAATTAAAACCCCAAAAATGCAGATCTCATAGAAGGGGACTTAAAGCTCTAAATTGGAGACAACAAGTTAAAACCGATAAAGAAAAAAGACTTATTATTAAGATAGATTAATTTTTTTTTAAAGTGATAATTAGCAATTTTTTGTTTCATAATCAATCGTAAGTTTTTTTCTTTTAATTATTCGGAGATGAATAAGTCACGAACTATATAATATGATGTACACTTACAATAAAAATAAAAATAAAATTATTTTATATACACACTACTGCACAACTTTAAATTAATTAATATAATTTTATAAAACGATGAAAGATACATTTGTCTATAATATGCATGCCACTCTAACTCCAAACCTAGGGGGGAAAGGAGATTTAAAAATAGCAAAACCCAAATAATAATTTGTACAGGCATGGTCTAAGACAATGTTAATTAAATAAGGTGGATTGAATTAAGGACATATAAACACAACAATGTTTGACCAGTTTTGTTTTTGTTAGTCTTAAGATTGTGTGTTAGTGGGGTTTTGGGTGGAATGTTTTTCTGGTACTATTGCTTCTATTTTAAGTTCATTGGTCTCCATTAACTTATGTTTTTCGTTTATAATAATTATTTTATTATTTAGCTTATCTGATTTTTAAATGAAAAATTAAATTTATATCTTCTTCTTTAAACATTAAAAGATAAATATATATATATATATATAATTAATAAGTACTAAGGCTCTAACTAGTTTTAGTTCTTTTTATATTTTTTTGGACCTCAGTGCGATTTTGTTAATTCAATTTTTAATATATATTTTTATAATATTTTAATTTATTAATATAAATTAAATTTGTTTAACAAAATATGACATTGAGGGTAATCCAATAAAAAATAAAGTAAATAATTAAAAGGTGGGATGAAAATAAATATTGATGAGTAATTTTGAGTTTGAGCGTTGGGGGCATGAGAATATGTGATTGTTGGTTGAACAAACGAAGGATTGGGGTTGTTTGATTGCATTCCACCTCTAATTGGGAGTTGGCCCAATCTCACTTACTTGTATGTGGATCTGGGGGCATTACTTCATTTCTATTTATACTCTGCTTCTCTACGATTGTCTCGAGACATTTCTTCTTTTTTAATAGAGAAAATTTCATGTCATATGGATTTCTTTAAATGTTTTTCTGTTTTACGGTAACGTGTTTTTTCTTTTTCTTTTTACGGTCTTTTACTTTCTCTTTTATGGTATTCTTTTTATTTTTTTTATATATTAATCCTCTAATATATTATAATTTCTCCTAAAAATATTCAAATAATAAAAATTGAATGTAAATATACTAATAAAAAATTAATAATTAATAATTATTTTTTTATTAGAAAATAAATTATTTAAAAAATTAATAAAAAATATTATATTTTTTTCTATATAAGACCAATTTAAATGATGTTTATTGAAGTCCATTTTAATCAGTAAATATTTCTTAAATATGGTATTGAAAATATTAACAATAGTTATAATAAATAGTTTTATAATTAAGTAGCTAGAAAAAATATTTGATTGAAATCAAACATCAATTGAAGAGAAATGGAAGAGAGAATTAAATATTTTGAAATTTATTAAAGAAAAAAAATTAAGTTGTTAGTGATTGGTAGTGTGCGACAAAGAAAAAGGAGAAATAATATTTTTTTTTACATACATGTTATGTGTGATATTTCTTTAAATTAAAAGAAATGGTGGAATGAGTCATCTTCTAAATAAAAATTGAGAATGGCTCTTTACTTTTAAAGAAAAAAATGAGATAAAGGTATAAATGAATAAGAGAAATCGGAATAAGAAAAACTAAAGAATAAACAAAAAAAATTGAGAATGATAGAAGACTAAAAAATATGAAAAATAATTTTTATTTTTACAAGCATGTCATATGTGACATATATATATATATGACATGCTTTCTCTTTTCTATTTTTAAGGCATTTCTCTTTTATATATAAAAGTAAGGTTTTTATTTTTTCTTTTTCAGATTTGATCTTTAAAATCAATTAGGATTGATTAATCATCCTCTAAACTCCTGTAAATGTGTCGATTTCATCAATGTTGATTAGAAATCAACCAAAATAAATATAAATTTGAAGAAAAATAAAGTAATTTTATAAGATTTATTATTTTATTTTAAAATTACATTTTTTTATATTTTTTGAATATAATTATCAACTTTTGCTTTAAAATTGATTTTAAATGTAGAGTTTTGTTAATCTATTTATTTTTTCTTTGATTTAGAGGATTTGCATTAATTTATTATTTATTTTTATGTTTTACGCTTTGTTTTAAAGTTTTAGGTATTTTTGATATTATTTTTAAGAATTTCGATAATTTTGTAATAAGTTTTAAAACACAATATTTTTGATAAATGTGCACTATTTTACGTATCTGTGAGATTTTTCAAATATAATATAAATATAGAATTTGGGCTTTGGTTTTGATTTGAACTTTGATATGTTCCGATACATGCAACTTTTAGACTTTGCAGAAGAAGAACTGCAAATCCACTCGGTTTACTGCAAAAATGGCCCAATTTGGGACTCAAGAGACATTCGGGCCCAACTTCATCCGAATTTGAACATTACATATATCTCCTAGTTAAAAAGTGATTCTTATTTCAAAAGATATTATTTTTATAATTAAAATATTTTAAAAACATTAAAATATGAAAAAATAATTTTTTTTTTACTCAATGCGCACTTTAAGTTTTGCTCTTTTATTTTACTTAATTCTTTTGATTATTAATAATTTTATTTTTAATTTTTTTTACATGTAAGAAAAGAGTTAAAAAAATGCAATCATGAGAGTATGTGAAAATTCATAATACATTTATTAATTTAAAATAGAGAGTAATTTTTTATTCTACATTTAAAAAATGAAGAATTCATAAAAATGTATTTTATGAAACAATTCTTGAAAATAAAGAATCTAATATATATAAAAAGTATATTAGAAATGTTTTTACTCATGTAATTGTACTCTTTCTCTCCTTTTTTGTTTTGTTTTGTTTTTAGACTATGTAATTGTACTCTTTCTGAGATTATTATATTAGTGTTAAAGAAAAAAGAAGACATTACTGTACTCCTTCGAGTTCTCCCTCTTAGATCATAATAGTAAAAAAATATTAAAAACAAAATATAATTTGATAGAATGATTAATCCATGTAAAAGTTAGAACTCAGAAATACATAAGTCATTTTTCAAAAAGTTTCTTCATTGATCTTTCTTGAGATTTCTTACACGTTTACCTTTAGATTGCATGAAAATTATCCATTATCCATTGGTATATAATTATGTATAGAATGTCCTAACATCGGGTGACTTTACTTACAATTCAAGTCACCGTTAACATTACTTAAATCAATTCGATGGCCAACTTCCAATCAACCACTTATTTTATTACAAGAATCTTATTGCTACATACAAAATTATGTAATAATGATTGTGAAAGGAGAAGAATCAAAGGATACGAATATCATAGCTTTTTATTTTTTATTTTTAAAAGAAAGAAGTTTCTATATAGTATATAAATGGTTGGTTTTTTCCTCCTTTCACATGAGAATATTATCAACCCAAAGCAAAAGTATAAATAGTAAATTGAATAAAGAATATTAATAAGGCTATCTTCTCCTAAAAATACATGAATATCCTTATTCTACCTGCCTAGCTACCATTCCTTAAGGTCTTTAGTCCCAACCACCCAACATGGAAGAGAACTTAAATCTATTTAGGAACATGGGTTGGAATCAGATTAGCTAGCCAGTGTTCAGAATCTATTTCACTTAAAGATAATCAATATTTCTATAGTTTAAAAGGAAATAATGGAAATAGTATCAAGAAAAATATAATTATATATCTGATCTAGCCAGCATCTTTCAGGATATAAAATCACTTTATGAGCCATCTTTGTAATTCTATATCGTTCAATGGAAACAAGATTTTGACAATAATTTGGCCCTAAAAAGGGATGGCATAGAAAACTAGGCGGGCATCGAATGGGAATTAGTGGCTCAACTTGTACACAAGGTCTAACTCAGCAGTTAATTATAGATAATTAGATCCCATAAAGTCTAATAATATGAATTGGATCCCATTTAAACTCATTTGACTTTAAAAGTTAATTATTTTATAGCGTGTAATTCATAGTTCATTGAACTTTCTATGAATAGAAAAATATTAAATTATCATATAAAGAAAATTGAGGACTGGAAAAGGATAAATATTACTAATTAAACTCATTTAAAGGAAAATTGTTTAGTTTTTGATTTAACGATCTCATATGTCTTGAACTTGGTCAATCTTTATACGGACACATCCTTCACTTTACACAAGGCCTATCAATTTCGTCCATGAACTTGTTAATTTGTTTCAATTCCATCCAACCTCAAATGGCTGATTTGGAATAACCTCTACTGACATGTAAAGGACCTTAATTAGAATATGAAAGAAAGTTTCATCTTTTGGCAAATTCAGGCTGCAAAGTGTTATTCCCAAGACATCCAATTCGATGTTCAGCTTAAAACGTACAAGAATCTTCAAGATCTTATAGAGAAAAGCACAAATTGTTAATACAGATGGTTAGCTAGGTCAAGAAACAAAAGAGTATGAACTTGAAAGCCTAAATTCTACTTTACATTTCTTATTGAATGAAATTACCACTATCCTAAATTACTATTATCTATTCATAAAAAAAAAAAAAAAAAAAACCACATAAAAACTTAATAAGATATCGAGTTCAAACTTCAAATATACAGTTATATTAAAACTCTTAAAATAGTATTTTACTATTCATAAAGATTTCGTCTGACACGCTCTAGATTATCTAAATATATATACACTAAAAAAAATCTAAAAATGAAAAACAATTATCACACATATATAAATGGGCAGTATTAATGAAAAAGGTGACTTATAGCACTATAAAGTTCATCATTTAAAAATCACATAAGATTTATTTATTAAATAAAATCAGAGTTTTTAATATGATTGTTTGAAATTGAAAAATGGAAGATTTTTAATATACGTTTGAGTCACTAATTTAGTGAATCTTATCACTTGTTTGCAATTATATTGCGTCAAATGAGGGTGAATTATGCACTACGTATATTATATTAGTGTGAAAGAAAAGTTTCCTTGCTGTAAATTTTCTCTTTTAGCAAAATTTATCGTAATAAAAGAAAAGTTCACATTTATTAGTATATAATTTAATTTTAAGTTTATAATAGCTTAACCATTCTAAAAACCTTTTATGTGGTCAATAAACTTTGGAAGTCTATATTCAAAATAAAAGATGATTTGAAAAAAATATTATTTTTATTAGTTAGATGGTAAAAGATAAATGAGATTACAAGTGTAATAGGTATGTATTAAAGGATTATCTGAGTGGGGAGGGAGGAATGGAAAGAGCAGAAAGAAGAAGAAGAAGAAGAAGAAGAAGAAGAAGATTGAGGGTTGAGAGTAGAGAGAGAGAGAGATGTGAAATGTGAAGAAGCAAAGCACATGGGAACAGAGGTGCATGTGGAGAAGATTCAGAATAGCTTTTGATTGTAAATGGAAATAGAAATAGAAATAAATATAAGAGGAAGAGAGCAACAGGGAATAACATGGATCCACCCAAAGGTGTGTATGTGTGTGTGTACCCTCTAATCTTCCAATAACAATGCATGTGAGCAGCTTGTTGTAGGCCAGGCTAAAGCAGTACATTGTCCTCTTCCACCACCATCACAATATTTTTAAATAAATAAATAAATATATTGGGTGGTGGGTCTCCCAAAATTCCCTTGATACAATTGACACTAGAAAACTTAGAATTTTTAAAAGCAAAAATAAAAAGGATGATTAATCGATGGATAAATTGACACTTGCAATCATACGTTTCTCCCTCCCAACCCAACCCAACCCAAGTGCTCCTTTTAAAGCTGATAATGGTGATTGCCACCAAAACCGAACCGAAATTGAAAATTGAATCATATAAGTAATTCAGTTGAATTTAAAAGTTTATATGATTTGGTTTTTAAGAAAAATCGAATGTTTGTTTAGTCCTGTCTGTGAAAGTAATGGATAATAAACCTGAAGATGCTCCAAAAAATTTAGTATAGGAATGAGGAATCTGGTTTCCTGTTATTTATCAACTCACTGAAACCTTGAGCTTCTTAATCTAATTGGGTTGATTGCTTGCATAAGAAAGAAACTTGGAATGATATTTACATATACGAGAGGGAAATATTACCAGATGTAACTTTTATATACTAAGTACGACATAATTTAGAAGGTAATGATTGGTACGATGATTTACTATATCAAATAGTCATTATTATTAATTATATAATTATCTTTTGTGGGTCAGATCATCACTTCATTAAAATATTTAATTAATCATTGTGACACTATTTATGTAAGTTATTCTAATTTAAAATCATGGCTTCTAAAATATATGAATCAGTACACCCGCAACTTCATGAATTAATAAAAGTTCGAGCTTAAATTCATTGGAAAATGTCATAATAAGTTCAATATCTTTAGTTAATATAATATGGAAGGCATTCTTTTCTTTTCCTCTCTCTCTTTGAATTGGGCACTCGTTGAACTCAGATTCAATCCTAACAATTGAAACATAAAAATTAAAAAAGAATAATAATACCATTAGGACAGGCATAACAGTTGCAAACTTTTGTAAATAAATATATATTCTAACGGTACGTGCTGCACCTGCGGAGGCATATGATAAGGAATAATGAGATTATTATAATTTGATAGCCCTACAATGTTTAGAGTCCAAAAAATAAAAAATAAAATAAAAATTTACGAAAATGATGGACGTATTTAGTCACTGTATAAAATAATATTTAGAATTCCTAATTAAATATATTTAATAAATGATTGCATATTATTAATGAAACGAATTACTACATTTATCATTGGCCTCTTTGAAAAAGAAAGGCAACAAAAGATATACAGCCAATGCCAGAGTAAGCAGTTATAAATTAATGAAATATAAGTGCAAGGTCCACCACAGATGGATGTTTATATTTATACAAAAACTAATGAGCAATGACTATATATGAGACATATACAGCATTTTGTCCATTATTTTTCTCCTTGGATTCTGGGTTTTTCATGTTGACAAGTTTCCTCGTCACACATGGGCTGTGTGCCTCCTCAAACGATTATAATCATCTCTCTCTTATACAATTTATTTCGTTTCATTCTTACGATTCTAATTTAATTACTAATATATTTTTACTCTCTGTGTCCAAATTCAGTAGATTTTATCACTTCTCTATAGTTAGCCTGGAGATCCTATGCTTTTTTTCATGAATAAAAAGTAAAGCAACTCGGACACTACAGAAAACAGAAGGTCCCAATGGTGGAAACGGAAGGTTTCTTTACTAACTTGTTGGTAATTCACCGAGCTCGACCTCTTAACATCATTGAGAGGGCAATATGAAGATAATTTCTTTGTTATTACCCCTCCTTTCTTAATTTCTAGGTCAAAGAAAGAAACATGTCACAAAATCAACAACTTAGAATTCTCTCTAAAAATATATAAATATATACATGTAATACATATATTTTCTCTAAAATAATAAAATAGATATATAAAGCATTCATTTTGGCTGAAAATATATAAATAGTTATTTTACTCATTTGATAGAGTATAAACTAACACAAATTAAATTGAGTAAAATTAATCATTAACATATTATATATATCGACGGTCAATTTTTATAACTGCAGAGGTTATTGTTTATTTCTGAAAGAAATAATAGAGTAACAAATTAAGTAGCCTTTTACTTGATTTGCAACCATTTCTTTGTATGCTTCTACCCTACTTTAGGTAGATGCAATGATCATTAAATTCTTAATTGTTAGAAAAAGACATGTAGATACAAGTTTGAGACTTGTACTAAGTTAGATATTTATCTAATTCATTGACCTTTTGAGAAAAAAGAGTCATTTTTTAGTATACATATATCTGAAATTAATTTAAAGTGTGTCGGATAGTATCTTTACGTACAATGGAATACTCATTTAAGAGTTTAATTGTAGATCCATACTTACGATTCAAACTCAAAGCCTTGCTTAAATTGGAAAAAAACATTTATCATCTCATTTATGCATTCTTAGATAACTAGTCATTTTATTATTATTATTATTATTATTATTATTATTATTATTATTATTATTATGCGTCTTTTAGATAACTAGCTATTTTATCATTATTATTATGATTATCATTTGGGTTAGAAGTAAATGTCAAATGATTAGCTTATGTTTAAAATACACAACTTTGTGTGAATGTGATAGGAGACAGAGGGAGAGAGAGAGAGACCCATATCAGAGGATGGGTCCAAGAAAGCTCCCTCAGAGTGATATATTACACAATGTACACCTTTCATTCCATCTCTCTCTCAACCTAAAAATCGCTGTCTTTCAGTCTCTCTGCGCCCCATCACTCTCCTCTTCCCTATAACTTGTCATCTTCGAATCACTCGCTCATCCATTTAGTCAGACAGCAATTCATAGCTTCAACAATTTTCTTTTCTTTAGAAAAGAAAAAAAAAAGAAGAAAAAGAACCCCAACTATATCCTTAAAAATATTGATGAATTTATGATTTTTCATGCAACTAAACTTAGTCATACAACTGATCATAATCTTATGGCATTCCCCCCGCATGGTTTCTTGTTTCATTCCCAAGAAGACAATGATCACCTTCCTTCTCCTTCTTCCCTCAATTCTCTCCCCTCTTGCCCTCCTCACCTCTTTCCTGGTCTGTCTCTGTCTTCCCCCCCTCTCTAACTGAATCTATCCTTTTTTTTCTTTTCTTTTGGTTATGTGAGTGATTTGTTTGTGGTGATGGGTTTCTATGCAGGTGGTGGACATTTCTTGATGAAGAGATCGATGTCGTTTTCTGGGGTGGAAAAGTGTGAAGAAGGAGTGCATGGGGATGACGACTTATCGGATGATGGATCGCAACTAGGGGAGAAGAAGAAGAGGCTTAACTTGGAGCAGGTCAAGGCACTGGAGAAGAGTTTTGAGTTGGGCAACAAGCTTGAACCTGAGAGAAAAATGCAGCTGGCCAAGGCTTTAGGCTTGCAGCCGAGACAGATTGCTATCTGGTTTCAGAATAGAAGAGCTCGATGGAAGACTAAGCAGTTGGAGAAAGATTATGATGTCTTGAAGAAACAGTTTGATGCGCTTAAGGCTGATAATGAGGTCCTTCAAACTCAGAATAAGAAACTTCAAGCAGAGGTAATTACAATATAGACTTCTATCCTACAATTTTGTGCAATTAACAAAGTCAATGTATGCCTTAAACTTTCTTCTTGTTTTAGATTAATTGCAAAATCAAATAGACACCGAGTTTTCTTATGTTCTTTTTATCTTTGCATATGTAGAGTTCTTTTTAGATATTGTAACTTAGGCTTCGTCTCTTGTAACTAATTTAGTACAAGTACAAATAATGTTTTTCCTTTTCCTGATCGTAGTTCTTTTTTGGCCATTGATTTATTCTTCCAGGGTGTAGATACATATATTTTAGGTTGGAGCTTTAAGAGTTTCAATATACGCATTACTTTTCTGGAATTATTAGTTCTTCTCTTTTCTATATCCCTTGGGAATTTTAACAAGCCGTATTAGCACAGTTCTTGATCTGATAATAGTGACTTGTAATTAAAATGTATAGCATGTCATCGAACAATATAATAGCAATTGAGCATCTAATATATCTCATTGCCCAGAGAAAAGGGTTGTCATATTCCAATTAAAAATTTCTTTAGGTTCAGTCTTTCACATAGTTTTCTGATTAAAGATTTCCATATACCAGAAATAAGGGTTGGCGTTTCTTTAAGTAATTTAATATAACCTGATTAGCTAGGTTGATCACAGCTTTGTAAGTGTCAGTGTCAGGAGCACCTCATCAGAAACAAAAGTTAATTTAATTCTAGTAGCTTTCTAGTTGACACACTCAGTTGCATTTTTATTTTATATATGTTCTTTTTATCATCATCATCTATCATCTTCATATCAAGAACATGAAGTGTATCTGATTGTTTCCTTCTTGGTTGCAGTTAATGGATCTAAAAGGAAGAGACTCAAATGACGTTAACCTCAAGAAAGAAACTGATCAGGGTTCTTGGAGCAATGGAAGTGAGAACAGTTGTGATGCTAATAACTTAGATATATCAAGAACTCCAGTAGCTACAAGTCCAGTATCTTCTCAACTTACCACTAAGCATCTTTTCTCCACATCTATCAGGCCTACAAGCATGACTCAACTGCTTCAAACCTCGTCAAGACCATCATCAGATCACCTCCAATGTCTGAAAATTGATAATCATCATCATCATCATCAATTAATTCAAGAAGAAAACTTCTGCAACATGTTCAATGGAATGGAAGAGCAGCAAGGATTTTGGCCATGGCCTGAGCAGCACCAACCATTCTCACTCAACCAAACTCATCAATTCTCCAACAATTAATTATAACATGCACACACATCCGTAAATGTGCATGGTCTACCTACATGCTAAAGTGAGGTGAGATTTTATTGAGAAAAGAAAAACTAGGATTTTTTTTTTCACTACCCAATTTGAGTTATTGTTTTGGTTGCAGATTAATTGGTGTATAGAAGTGAACAAATTTAATTTTCAGTATCAATTTGGCACTAAAATTCAGTATGGGAAATTTGACCTCTATGAATGGAACAATTTCTTCCCCATACTTATATAAATTGTTTGAACTTTGCTATATATTAATCTGCTAGGTTGGTTGGATCAGAAGAGAAATAGAAAAACATTTCTTATGCTTAAGGTACATGTGCCAGAAAGTGGGTTTCCAGCTCTGTCATGTAGCATGGGCCATGAAATACGAAAAAGAGAAAAAAAAATATTTTCTTTTTTCTTTTTCTTTTTTGTATATGTAAATTCTTACCCACTTTTAAATCGTAATCGCTGTTGGTGCTTTGGAATCATGTTTTTTGGAGCATATAAAAAAGTGCATGGAATTGCTTTGAGAAAGTTCTAGTAAGAAAAGGAGGGCTGCTGACTTGATGTTTATGGGTGAAAAATTAGAGTATTGAATCATATGATGGGGAGAGAGCAAAATCTAACTAGTTGGTACATGAACAATTAAAAAAGAATTTAGAAAAGAAAAATAATGAGAGTAAAGAAGAGAGATTCTAAGCACACATTCCAAGAGGAAAGAAGCCAAAGAGATGGGAGGAGAAGAGAACAAATGGTGAATGGGGTTTGATATTTGAAGGGGACGTCTGTATATATTTTCATCTGACAGGAGAAAGTATCAAACTCTGCACCCTTTTCTGTGCTATATCCATGTGACCTACTGCCACCACTTACATTCGCATCTATCATTATATCATTCATTCATTTTATTGATTTGAAGAGATTTTAGTTACATTTTATAGTTTTAATGACTAAGGAATTTACCATTGTCTGAAATATATATTGAGCCAAACCACAAGCATTCCAGGTGATAGTTACATTCTTGTTTTGGCTGGCAAGTGATATTTATATTGTGAGTTTAACCCAGCACAAAATATTGCATTTCTCATTTTCACCCATAGTTCTTATTGGAGTAACACCTAAAATATATATATACTTATATATAGAAATGGTAAAATATAATCTCAAAAGATTTAACATAATTACATTTAAAGATTTAAATTTAAAATTTTAATTAAATTAGAAAAAAAAATTATTCTGTCATATACATTATTATATATACACTCTTGATTATATGTATATCTAAATTCTGATATAATTTAAAGAGTAGGTGCTATTTCTTTTAAACTTGTGTATATTCAAAAGTGGTTTGAAAGTTTCTCTTTTTCTCTTTCTCTTTCTCTTTCACTTTCAGCTAAAAAGTGGTCTCAGCCAAGAATACAAGTAAACCAAAGTACTAAAAGCAATTAAAGGAAAAATAGACAAATAATAAAAGTAAGAACTCAAAACAGTTGGAAACTGAAGGGGAATTAAGAAGTACAAAAACAAGCATCAAAATAGCAACCCACTTATTATTATAAGAATATAAAACCGATCCCGAAATGTAACCAAGACAAGTAATGGGATTACTTGAAGCGAAAAAGGCATCAGTCAAGACGCAGACGAGAGCAGATCATGAAATTGAAGAAAAGTAAGCAAGAATTCATCCTCACCTAAACCCTAAAGCCAAAAATAATATATAGTTCTGGGGTAAATTTTTATTTTTTTATTAAACCTTACATATGGTAGTACCCTACATATATACATTCTTGCCCTGAATAAAAGAATTAGAAGTTGACTGGGGTAGGGGAATAATCATTCTGGACATCTATAGTATAGCTTAGTATCTAGCCAAGCATGTTGTACCAATGGATGACAAATTTAAGGTGGGAAATGAGAATAGACACTATACATAGATAGTGAGTAGCAGCATTATATCCTACAGACCGACAAGCTGATGATGGCAGTAAAATATATATAAATATACATTGAAGGGACAAAGCAAGGGTTTGTATGTGAAAAACTGATAAGCAAGCAGGGAATATTGCATTGTTCATTTTAATCAAGGACAGATGCAAAGAGATCGATATCATTTTACATTATATTTATACAGATATACAATATATGATATTCCCATTAAAGAAAACTGTAATATGAGTAGTATAGTAAATAATTAAAGGAAACACTTGATTCCTGAGATCCAAAATAACCGGAATTCTTGGCATGTCTGTGATCATGGTTATTAGAGAATTATGGGAAAAGGATTTGGGAGAATCGTGAATGAGATCTATAATGCCTTATTTATATAACAGAATACACTTATATATTATTGCATACCACATGGTTACAATTATTAATTTTTAGGTTTATATGATTAAACACTTGGTCAACCATTATCAGGGTTTTATTTGCAAGATAAACAAAAGCACTCGAAATGTATCCGTTTACTTTCATTTTCTCTTTCAACATCCTTCAGCTTTTGGACATCTTTTCTTTTATTTGTTTTTCTTTTGCAATTTTACATTCTCAAAACTTGTAAGATTTCAAGAACCATAGGCGTTCACAAAATGTTTACAAGCTTTGAAACTCGCTATATAGTACTAAAGTTGGACTTTGGCAATAGCCATTGTTGACTCAACTTGTATATTTCTATAGTTATGATATTATATAATATACTATAAATCTAAAATTTAAAATATGTACAAACACTTGCTCTCAGGAAAAAGAAAGCCTTAGACCGTACTATGTAATTTTTTTGAGAATAAGAAGATGATTATCATTCATCTATATATAGTATCTGCTTCATTGAGCCTGTAATAAGTAAAAGAAATGTCTTGCTCCTAGCTTTTGTTTTTAAAATTACAATTAAAAGGAAAGAGTATGTAAACCACCTTCAGCCATAAATCAGGGCTGTTTCTATCTTTTTGTTCTGAAAGTAAATTAGAACTGATGAAAGCTGATCTAAGGCATATGTTACAAGCATTTGAATCTCATCTCAGGTGGGACAATCACCCACCATGTGTTTATAGACTGTGTTACATCTTAAACTTCTTTTAGCAATAGCATAAGCAACAGTGTTCGAACTCCAACGGTGAAAAGCCAATCCTACCACAGTTTGTACCCTTCAAAAGATCATTGCAGTCAATTACAAAGAGTCCCATCTCATTTTGTTGGTGGGTTTCCAGCATTGATACAATCCCTCTACCGCCTTTATGAGCAAATGTTATGTGTTGACAACAACTAAAACAACAAAAAGGTCAGTGCCTCTAATGGCCCAGATGGCTTCCACTTCAACCTCCAGTTAAAGAGTTAAATATTTCGATTTTTTCCTTTTCGGACGTAGAGTACTTCATACATAAATGGGATTAGGTTAAACTCTCTCTCTCTCTCTCTCTCTCTCTCTCCCTCTTCCTTGTGCCAGAAGGCTGATCGGGATGTTGCAGGATGCCACACCATTTACAGGCAATATGATGTTACTTTAACTTTTTTTTTTTTTGGGGAACCTGAAATATAATGTTACTAGATATTGAATATTAACTATTTTACAATGAAGATTCAGCATTCTATATTTGTTTTTTTCCTTAAAATAAAATCAGTTCTTGAGAGTCACTTGAAATCTAATTTCTTCCAAAAGTCATTTCTATAATCTTTAAAGAGATTTTAAAATTTTTATTGTTATTCTTTCTTTTAATATCATAATCCCTCTTTCGGAAAAGCTGTGCGAAACTTGCTTCAGATTTCTTCTTCGTAGATTCGAGGCCGAATTATTGGGCCATTTAACCCTCTGTCCGGCTTCGCTAATTGGGCCAGCTTTATGGCTATTGTTTTGGGCCAGTCAAGCCTTTTTTTGACCTGTGAAAGAAGTGCAAAAAAAGTAAAATTGTACCAAACCCAGCATTTGATTTCATTCTCTTTTTTTTACTCTTGTTCTTTTTAAAACTCTAACACCTACTCTCTCTTTTTTTTTTTTTTTCCTTTTTACAGTTTTAATACCTACTTTTTGTCATATATGATATGAATAAGTATTCATAATTTATATAAATAAAGCAGTAGTTAATTTTTAAAAAAAATATATACTTTAGTGTATATATATATATATATCGAATAAAAACTTTTAACACATAAAGAAAATTTATATATACATTTATTTTTAACACATAATTTAACTTTAATTTTATATTCTTAAATAATAGTTTTTATTTAAGTTATTATATTAAAACATTAGTTAATATATTCTTTACAATTAAATAATAATTTTTAATATTTTAAAAATAAGATATTAACTAATGAGTTCATTTTCCACATATATAAGAAATCTTAATTTCAAAAATATCAAGTATAGTCTTAATATTAAGTACCTAATAAACAGTCCTCATTTTCCATGACATATCAAGTACTACAAAATAAACAATGTTTAGCAACGGACAAATCCGTTGGTGTATGTGCTAAATCCGTTGCTAAAATATTTTACCGACGGATGACGAGCCTCGCTAAAAAAGGCATTGCTACATCTCTAATGACACCTACATTACTTGTTGGTATATGTGGCGATGACAACTGCTGTCGCCATAATCAAAGTCAAATGTCGATAAAGGCGTAGGCAGAAAGGCGTCATGGCATCATTTTACCAGCGGATATTTTCGTCATGAAATTGTCAAGAAAAAATCCATCGGTATGCTGTCGGTAAATGGCCTTGGCTATATTATTGCTAATGTGTAAATTTATTTTTAATATCCGTCGTTAATCCATTGGTAAGCTTTTTTATTTTTTTAATATTAGGGGTCGTTGGTAACCCGTCGCTTTTTTTATATTTTAAAAATATATATTTATAGCCGTTGCTAAATGCATGAACTAATTTTTTTAAAAAATTAATGAGTATTTTTAAATTAATTAGCATATTTTAAAAACTAAAATAGAAATAAGAAAGTGAAATTAAAAAATAAAAATAATTATATACAAAAAATGCAAAGTTAAAATATTATATAAAAAATAATAAAGTAAAGTATAAATAGAAAAAATCTCTAATATGAGGTAATTGACGAGGAAGTTGATTGTGGTTGTGAGCTGGAAGATTTAGGGTAGCAGTCGCAGACGTTTTGGCTGAAGTAGGTGTAAGTGGTGGAATGAAGCCAACAGCAAACATGTGAACCATGTGCTGCATTGTCCGCTCGAGATCTGCTATGCGGGCGTCGCACTCCTGATCTAGCTCCGCTCGTATCTCGAGTCTGAGCGCCTCTTGCGAGCGATTAGAGGCAATGTTGTTGGAGTTGCGGGGCTGGGTGAAGGTGGGCACCTCGAGCCCGGCTATATCCGACAGTTGCAACATGTCAACCAGCGGAAGATTAGAAGAACTCGCATCGAGCTGAGATGCAGTAGCTGCCCGTGCCTCAACAATATCCTGTAATAGACATAAATTAAAATTAATTATCATATTAAATTGAAATAGTAGGAATATTAATTGAATTTTTTTAATATGTTATAAGTAACTTACAACAATATGATGGGACTTACTGTCAATAAACTAGTTGTCAGTCTTGCAGTGCAACCAGTTGAATAGCTCAAAGACAGTAGGCTCGCGACCTAACTCCTTAGCCCAAACAAAAAAAGATGGTTAGATTAAAGATCATTATTATCTATTATAAATTTAATTAATTCTTATAAATAAAGTAAATAATTTTCATTCTTACTAGTGCCCGCCAGTGGTCAATGGCCGACCTCGATCAAATAGTGTGAGGAGCAGGGCCTATACCCGAGCCAGCAACCTCGCTAAGACGGTTCTTATTGTGGGTCTCAACGGCTGCCTTCACCTCGAGCCTCTTCGAGTAGTCTATCCAGTAGGTCCAAGTGTCCTCTACGATAGATCGAGGCTGCATCCCGCTCCTCTTTGAGCTGGATACCATGTCATGGTATCTTTTGGTTGCTTTCCTATCCCAAGTAGGTCGGAGCTGGTCCTGTAAAAACAAACAAAACAATAAAAATATTAACAGTAATCACTTGTTTGCTGCCTTTAGCATGTCATAAAACCTTTGTGCCTTAGCATTAGAGGGATTCTCCATGTCATCTACATTAAACTTAGGACCCGTTGCATCCATAACCCTCGTCTGATACGGATTAGATGATTCTTCTCTACCACAGACTTCGGAAACATTGTCAACCCTAATTATCATTTCATCTTAATACTGTCCACATATAATAGCTAGGTACAAATCCATACTTTGCCATATGGTATTTGACTGTATCTTGATCATGGAAAGCCTGTTTTGACACTTTCAGTGATTACATGGACAACTAATCTTGTTCTTATCCATGTGTCTAGGTTGATTAAAGGTAAAATTGTAATACCCGGAATTTTTATATATTTAATAATGAGTTTCTATTTAAGTTAATTTTAGCTTTATTTTTATTTGGTTTAATTTGAAAAGATTTAATGGAAATTTTAATATTAGTCAATTGAATGAATTACTTTTTCTATACCTAATTAGTTGAAATTTTAAGAATTAATTAAGTAAATTATCTGAAGGGTAGAATATATTTTTGGTTATTCTAATTTTCCCCCAATGTATATGTATATGTATAAATAAAATTATATATTGGAAAAATTATGGTAGAAATTATAAGGGATGTTTTTATAAAAGAATTTTGAGAAAATTGGTATTTTAATTGATTAGTGGTATTAAATTTTAAGTTGAAAATTTATTATTTAAATTAATTTTATGTTAGGACTAAATTGGAAATTTATTTTGGAATAAGGATTGAAAGTATAATTTTATTTTTATGGGGTTTTAATGAAAATTTATGAGTTTGGTATTTTTTGTAAATGAGTATGTCTGTCAGGGGTATTTATGTAATTGTGTATCTTCAATAATTCTAATTTCGCCCAAATTAATTAGTTAAAGGCTTAATTGAAAGACTAAAAAGAAGTTTGGGGGTTAATTGAAAATTCTGCAGGATAAAATTATAAGTAATTAAGAAAGTTGAGGGACCAAATTGTAATAAGGAAACGTTCAGGGTCAAATGTCGATATAGAAGAAAGGAAGAGGAGAGAATTGTCGGGGAAAGGGAGTGTCGGAAGAGAGAGGCGTGCGGGCGTCGGTGGCGGCCAGCGGAAGAGGCGGCCGGTCGTGAGTTAGCAGTCGGATGGCGATCGGCTCCTCCTCTCTTTCGATGTGGTGGCCGGAATTGCGAGATCCGGCAAAGTGAAGTTTTGGGGGGCAGCCGGCGTTTTTTAGTTTTTATGGCGAGCTCCGGCGAGCTATGGATGATCGGACGATGTATCCCGACTCTCCTCAGCTCAAGCTTCCCAATGGCACCGGTTTCGTGGCGATCGGGCTTTGTTTGCGAATCGACGGTCGTGATCGTCCGAAAATCTCTCTGGGTGATCGGGTGTCAGATCGGAAGTCAGATCGGAAAATCAGAAGTGGGGATCGTCATCGCCGAGCAATCGAGCGTCTCTGTAATTTTCTCTGGCCGTTGATCTTGGAAATCCTTTGATTTTAAATTTTTATCTATTGATTGTGTTGAGTATTTGATGATATTGTGAGTCAAAAATAATTGTTTGTCAGTTTGCCTGCCTCGTGTTTTGTGCTATGTAGCGAAGTCGGGAAAAATGTGAAGTCTGGGGACCCGAATCCTGTTGTTTTGAATTGTTGTATCTTTGTAGCATTTTTCTAGCAGGTCCTGGACCTGTTATACGGGGGGTAAATGTCCATATTGTAGGGGAGGTTCTGCCGAATTTTCTGTAGAATTTACCCGAGTCGAGAGTCTTAGACAGTCAGTCCTAGGAGTTTAGACCTAGGATTAATGATCGATTGTTTCAGCATTTTGATAAATTATTTTCCGTGATTAGATGATCTGTCTGTTCGGCTCGCTCCAACCGAGGCACCGGAGCAGAGCTAGGAGGTCGCCCAATCCTGTGAGTTAAAGTCATTTAATCATTGCACTATTGTTAAGTTTGAGTTGAATATGCTATTTTAGAATTTATGCTTGATATGATTGTTAGTATCGCAATATAAATAATTTCACTTGATTATTAATTATTGAGATAATATAAATATCATTATTAGTAACGTTATAATAATACAAACGTTATTATTTCCCCTCACGAATTGCACATTGTGCTACCCTAAATGTTTAATCTTTACTTCGATATGTGTTGGATGATTTCATTAGACAATAATATTTATTAAATGTGATGATTTCAATTTGGAGATGTGGCTTTCATAGAACATGCCACCTGATGGGTTACATCAGGACCGCGTGCGCACCAGTAATGATCATGGATGGGTAATAAGATTTTTATGAGTTCGCCCTGGTCGAGCATGGCTCTCTAGGCTAATTTGAGTGAGATGTCGGTGTAAAGGACCCTGATCGAGCTTCGCTCTCTGGGCGCCAGTCCTATTGGAATGAGATGCCGGAGTAAAGGTCCCTGGTCAAGCATTGCTCTCTGGGCGCCGGCTTATTTGGATACTTAAGTGACCAGAGGATAAAGTCCCTGGTCGAGCATTGCTCTCTGGGCGCCGGTCTTATTGGATTAAGAGAGCCAAAATGACTACTAGAATTTGGGGTTAGGGTTCTACTGAGCCACTCGTCACATAAAAGTAGAAATATATTTTTATTTATTTATTTATTATGGTATTTGATTATGATGTGATTTATATTTACGTGCATGGTTTGATATACTGATTTGAATAATCTATATTTTCTGAGAAGAATGCAATAGTCCCCAGATTATTTTATTTTAACTCACTCTCGAGATTGACAGTCTCATTTTTACTGTTTTTCAGATTCGTGACTGTTAGTCCTCTCGCGACTTTTACTCAGTAACCCAACTCCTTCATCATCGGGTGGTGTATTCGATTTGGTATGTTAATTTGTAAAATCTTAGATTCTCCGCAGTAGTAATAGTAGATGTATCAGTTGTAAATTTTCTGAGTTTCGGGTCTCGCCAAATTCTTCTGGCAGACCGAATTAGTTATGTAAAATTTAATTATTGAGATATTTGTGGCATTGTTACTAGTAAAATTTGAGATGAGATTTATTTAAGTCAGTGAATGTTATGCTTACTACGGGTTTCGGTGGCCTTAGCCTACCCATTCCCTAGTGCCGGTCACGAGCCCACAGACAGGGTCGTGACAAAAATGAATAGACTCCTCCAAGCCATCCAAAAAATCTTGGTTTAGAACGCCCTTCGTAAACCTATAATACATCCATTGACGATCTGAATTCATTTTTATCTCTTACCATTTGACATAATTTAATTAAAAATTACTTATTGTTTATTTCGATTTTTACATCCTTGTAACTCATGTGTTCAATTCAAAAGTGGGCACCTATGCCATTTAGAAATGTATCGTCCATTTAACTGTTTAACGTTATCCGCATGTTTGTAGAAATTTTGGCAGTATTTCCCTCAAGTTCTTCAAGTGCATAAAATGGAATATGAGTAATCACATATTCCAACGTGCACATAAAGAACAAAATAGTATACTGTCGATTAATCTACATATGAAACAGATAAACGTCAAACGATCTTTTTACGGGTAACACATTTCCGAACTGTCCACACTGGATAATTCAGTGACCTCTCACCTCTAATGAGAAAGACGCTGAATAACAATCTACAGTTTCTCATTCATATGGATATTCTACAATCCCTGTCGTTATTAGATTTTTTAAAATTTAATTATATTTTTAATACTTCTTATATATTTTAATCACCTTTTTAAGATATTATTTTATTCCAATAAATAATAAAATTACTAAGTTAGTTATTAATTATATTTTCATATAAATTTTAATTTCTAATTTACATGATATTTTTTTACCCTTAAAATTCTACTGAAATTTCGGCAGAATCTCCCTTATAATATGGACATACCACCCGTAAAACGAGTCCAATTTCTAAGTAAAAAAATTTCAAATATGGTAATAAACACAGTACACATCCACAACACATTTAACATGTTTGTCATAAATGTAATATCACTAATTTAAACATACATATAAATTTCTATTATATAGCCACGAACACAATAAAAATTACAATTGAATATACCAATCTATTTATTAACTTATTAGATAAATTATAAAAATGAATGCGTATACTGCTTATTAATCCCAGTATATGTCTTCTACCGAAAAAAATTTGAAAAGATGCATAAATACATATGAATATAAAAAATAAATATTTATAATAACAAAAATTATATAAAAATAAATTCACAACTAAAAAATTATAATTAAATAATTAAACTAATAAGAAATAATTAATAGAAATTATAATAAAAAATACACCTTAAATTAAATAATAATAAATTCAACAAATATTGATCATAACATACATTATAAAAATTAAACCTAAAACTTAAAAAGTATAATTAAATTACATTAACATAAACTTAAGTCAATAAATATAAATTAAATTGCACATTAAAAAAAAATAATAACATAACTTGTAAAAATCAAACCTAAAACTAATAAAAATATAATTAGATTAAATATAATAAAAAAATTATTTAATAAATTTCACCTAATTTTTTATATATAAACTAAAAATTTTAACAGAAAAAATAAAGTAAAAAAAAACAATTAATGTAAAAAAAAAAAGTGCAAAAGTAAATCAAACTAAATTAACATAAATTTTATATACATAAATTAAAAAGATAAATTAAACTAAATTAATATAAACATAAAATTAAAAAATTTCCTTCACCTAATATTTTTTTATCTAATATTTAAAATTTGAATTTAAATTAAATATAATTTTTTAAATTTCTTTTTTTAACTTTAAAATTAAATAATTAATATATAAACCAATTTACATAACTAAAATAATAAAAATGTAATAATTTAATAACAAAAATTAAAGCTTACATGTCACAAGAGAGAGAGAGGGGAGAAGACAATGGCGGTGGAGGGGCTGGAAAAGCGGCGGCGGATGAGAAGATTAAAAAAATATAAAAATATAGAAAAAAAAGGAAAGAAACCTATATGGGTGAAAGCGGCGGCACTGGGGAAGTGGCGATGCTAGGGAAGGGAGGGAGGAGTGGGAGGATGACAACCATTGAAGGAGGAGAGAGGGAGGAAGAGAGAAAAAAGAGAAAGAGAGGGGGCTGTGCTATTTTAAAAACCATAACAAAATGTCATCGTCTTATTAAACAGAATTATCGACGGACGTCATTCGTCACCAAATGTTAAGTCATAAAAAATACTGTCATTTAGAGTTAGCAACGAACGCCAGTCGTCGCTAACCTATATGGTGGCATATAAGCATTCTAAGATACACTTAGCAACGACAACAACCATCACTATTTGGTACTTATAAATACGAGAAGGAAGACCGTCATTATCTCTACTAGCTTAGCGACGACTTCTTCCATTGCTAACAAAAAGAAAAAGCGCTAAATTTTTCCATCAGTTTGACGTTAATATTTTAGCGATGGCGTGCTCCTCGTCGCTATATTCCACTGCTAATCCATCGCCACATTATGTGTCAAAATTTGGCGCCATTGCCAGCGATGACATAGTTTCCGTGGCTAAATATATGTTGCCAAATTGATATCCACACACCATATCGCTAATCCGTCGTTGTTTTATCGCTATATAGCGACGACAACTTTCCGTTGCTAAATGCATAAATTCTTATAATAAAGTATATATTTTATATATTATTAAATTTAAATTAATTATATATATATATATATATTTAAATAAAAACTTAATTTAATATGAATAATTTATATTTATTATTAAAATAAGAGCAATAATTATATAATACTCCATAAACTAATTCTAAATTAATTTTTATCATACTTGTTAGTTCATGAGGTGAAGATTAAGCTACACAATCAAAGTTTTAACATAATTAACTTTGTGGGGATTTGAAGAGGGTGGACAAAATAAGTTCTTTAATTATTTGTCACAATAATAAATTAATAATCACTTTCTCCTCAAGCTTATCCAAAACAACGATATATATAACCGGGTCAAGAATAAATTCATCAGAGTCACGTGCACCATACTCCAATACCCAAACAAGAGCCTAACAAAACCCTAAATTGGGTGGCCTTTATAAATGCGCATCATTTGGCAGTTTTAGGGTTTCTTTCGCAGTAGTGAGTGAACATTTTGAGCTTCTCTGGTTTCCCTCGAGTCGGCAGCAACCATGGTGGTCGCCAAGAAGACAGTAAAAAATCTTTAATCTCTCTCTTTCGTGCGATTTCAAATTTTTTGAATTTGGTTCTTAAGATTTTAATTTGCTGATGAATTACTATTATTCTTACTGCAGAAGAAGACACATGAGAGTATCAACAACAGGCTGGCTTTGGTTATGAAGAGTGGGAAATACACATTGGGTTACAAGACTGTTCTCAAATCTCTTAGGAGTTCTAAAGGTTCCTTCTTTTTAGCTTATTCTGTTTTTGTGTTTATTTTATAAGAGAATTGATCATTTAATTCCTGCTGCTTTAATTCATTATTAGAATGTTAAATGTAAATATACCCAGTTTTCTCAATTCATGAAATACTTATTTATCTGGATTTATTTGCTATTATTAGTTAGTGAGATGCCATTAGACTTGTAGTCTTAGTAAAAAGATTATGATTTTGAGCAAATGAATATCTTATAGGATTGGTAAAATACTGGCCTCTTTTAAGTGCATTCAGGTTCATTTACTCTGTAATTTTGTATTTTATGAAAATGTTTTGGTCATCTATATTGCTATAGCTTCTTACTTAAATTTTGTGACTTGCAAATCAATGAAGCAAACTGTGTATATGTTTGCAGGGAAGCTCGTTATCATTGCTAACAACTGCCCTCCTCTTAGAAAGTCTGAGATAGAGTACTATGCAATGTTGGCAAAGGTTGGCGTTCACCACTACAACGGCAGTAAGTTTCTTTCCTATGCTACTACACCATATGTTTCTTTTGTTTTATGATTCGGATGCCTTATTAATAAACCAAGGAAGCCTTTTGCATTATATTAAATGATTGTTCTTGTCCCATATCAATTCTGTTGTTCAATTTTTTTTCAATGAATCAGACAAGAGTGGTCCTCTGTTTAGGACCCTTCTAATTAGTTTGAATAGCTATTTATATATTTGGATGCGTCTTTGAGTTTCAGTACCTACTTTGCATAACTCTTGGTGTTAGTTGGCATTTAATTGTGTTTTCTCAGTGGAACTTTATTTTGAAAATTTTCTCAAGTACATCATTCAACTTCAGTGTCACATACTAATAACTGATTGACCATGCATGTAGTTTTGGGTTCATGTACAATATTGTTGATGACTTTCTTTGAATTTCGAGATGCGAAGAATATTCCTCTTTCGTTCAGGAACAAACACTTCGCCTAATTCTTTTGAATCAATCAATTTGGATTAAATTTGTCTATTTTGGTTGTCAAGATTGTGAAAAATTTGTGCTAGGTGTTTGTTTTTTTATAAATACATTGTCTTGTATCCATCATGAGCTATCCGATTCTGTTTGAAAAGTCTGTCTGCTCAAAAATTAAGCCTATCTGTTGCATGCATATTATGAGAAACTGCGAGTGGTCGTGAATGTAAATAGCATCCAATTTACATGTATGGTTAGGTGTTGGTTTGTATTTTGTGTTTGTTTGGTATGCTGGTAGTACCCCATCAAACGTGTTGCATTGATCTCCCTTCTATTATTCATGCATACAATGCTTTCATGGCAACTATACTTTACAGTTTTGCTTGTGTAAGTTTTTCTTCTGCTCTAATCTGTTGATTGCTTTGACTTGACAAGGAGATGATCTAAACTTTTTGTTGATCATGTTCTAATTTAGTTCCTATTTATTGTTTTCTTTTAAAAGATTTCCCTTATTAACCGGGTCCATTATTATTTCAGACAATGTGGACTTGGGTACTGCCTGTGGAAAATATTACAGAGTGTGCTGCCTCAGCATTATTGATCCAGGTATTGATTTTTTTTTCTTTTTTGAATCTTATCTATTATAATTTATTTTACAAAATATTGTTCTGATTGTGAGTTTATTGGAAACTTTTCAGGTGATTCTGATATCATTAAGAGCATGCCTGGTGAACATTGATTAGGCTATGAGGAATAGCATGTCTCTGTAGCTCTTGATCATTGTTATCGTGGATTTCATGATATTTGTCAAACAGGAACAAATTTTTGTGTGCAACTTTTGATCTTCTATGGTAGCCTTTTAGTGATTTTGAAAATGGCTTAAATGAATTGTGTGTACTAGAATGTTCAATCAAATTTCGTTTGAGCAATTTTTGTTTAACAGAGCTGTTCTATTTAATTGCTATCCTATTTGCATCTGCTGTTGTGAGAGTACGATTTGGATCGCAGCAAAATGGGCTTTTTTTTGGATATTTTTGAGTCTTGTAAGATTATTTAAAATTTCTGGGATTTGACGAGAACCCAAGAGAAATTGAATTGTAAGATTTTTTTTTTTTTTTTTTTAACTCGATAAAAAAATTGAGATTATTAATCTTGCATGAAAGCCAAATAGGACAGAGTGTATTAATCTTTTAAACTAGTTTTAAGCCAGTCTTCAGCACAATTAAGCATTTAATCTATTATAAATCTGTATTTTTGGCCTGTTACTGTTAAATGAAATTAACGTCTATTACATTTAGTTAAAATGAAATTAATATCCATTATATTTATTTGAGGTGGCACGTCCCTTATTCCTTCTTTTTTTTTTTTATATCTTTTTTATCTTTTCTTTCCTTCTTTCCCCTTCTTTTCTTCTTCCTTTTCTTTCTCACGGATAAGCATTACCAAAAAAATTCACAATGAATCAACAAACAAATCAAATCACATGTATTATCCGTTCTTCGGTAACACTGCAGCAGTAGCAATCGCAGCTGAGTCACGAGTTAGCTCATCCTCTACTGAAGTATCACATCTTCTTTTCCTTCCCATCTTCTTTGCTGCAGTTGGTCTCCATCGGCGCCGTTAATGAAGTTCCTCAGCTCCAGTAACGATTGATTGGGAGTGGATGTTGATTTTTCAGAGATTAATAAAATTTTTGGCTGTCTTGTCTGTTATGTTTTCATCTCAGCCGCAACTCGATCAAGATATATTATTGTAGTTTTATAGCTTGTAGATCTGTTCCAAAATAAAACGAGTTGTTTTTGTGTCATGCTGTTTCTGATAAACACAATAGCCAATATGGTCTTCTTGAACATACTGAAAGAGTGTTGTTTCTCTTGTTGCACGAGCAAATAATATCAAATGTTATTTCGGAAGTGCACACACCCTATGAAAGGTTTTCCAGTACCATAATCTTAAGCAATATGGCAGTAAAATCAATGGTTGATGCAATTGAAAACTGTAAAGATTTTCCATAACCATATGAAGAAGACGATTTGCACTAATTTTTACAGTTTTATTTAGAAATAAAAAGGAAAAAAAGAAATAAAAGGAAATGAAAGGTTAGAGAAAGAGAAGGCTTAATAGCTTTGTACATGCAAGTACAGTACCATTCTATTTTGCCACTTCCGTTATATTTAACGGCTTTTTAATACCGTTAAATCTCTGACAATGGAAAAGCGCTTAAAATATAGGTTTTTAAAGGATTAATTGCTCAATTACATCTAAAGATTAGTTTAAGGGCTATGATTGGCTCTTCACGTTAAATGATAAGGGCAATAATACATATCTTTCCATTTAATTTAATAGAGAATTAAATAATAGTGGAATCATAAGCCATTAACACTTGTAACTATTAATGGTTTTAGTGGCATTAATGTAAATTATATTAAATTAGTAGTATCAGTGAGTTAATAGGATGATTTACATGTAACTACTTTTCAACTTTCATATTTTATTTAATAGGATAGTTTCTTATGGAACGACTTCGTTTTTTCCTATTTTCTTTAATTTTATTATTTTTTCTAGAATTGTCCTCTTTCTCTCTCTACCTTCTCCTCTCGACAGTCATCCTTCTCTTTTCGCCTTCTATGTGATTATTAATACTTTGTCCCTCTCCTCTTTGGTCTGTCAGATATTAGTTCTCCGGCTACTAAATTTGTTTTCAACAAAATGGTTTCTATTTTTTTTTTTCTTTAATGAGGTGGCCTTGTGTTAAGGATGTTCTAGAAAATTACCACATTTAATTCCATTTTAGGATTCTTTCAAACATAAATATTATGATATTCAGAGTTCATTTATTTTAGAAATAATATTAATAAAATTGCATTAATTCCGTTCATTTTTTAGGAACAGTTTTTTGTTTCTAATTATGTATATACTCTGAGTAATATTTTTTTAAAAATATCTAATCATCTCGAATTTAAGCTTTTTTTATTATATAATTATTTAAACAAGCCGAACTCAAATTATTCCATTTAGCTATTTATAAACAGAATTTGAATTATTCGCAACTAGTCAAATTTAAATTTAAATATAAAAAAATTAAAATTAGATTCAAGATATAGCTCGTTAAAGTTTGGCTCAATTGCGTGGTTGTATCCATAATTATTCTTCGTTCTTGTGCATAGCAAAGTATCCAGATTGTTAATTAACAGCAAAAGTATGTGCAGCTGTGAATTTGACTTGATTATGCATGGCATGTATTTGCTCGAGCAAACAAGACAAGTACATAGAGGATAACATGTACAGAGGGCAATCTAATAAAATATGTAAAGGGGGCATCTAGTACTTTTAAAGCGTTGAAATAATTCTCTGCCTCCTGGCATCATTCAGATTCTCTGCAGACTCCTCAGTCATTTTCAAGAATTCATCTTGAAACTTTTCCATGACTGTTCTCGGCAACCACATCGGAACCACAAAACCATTCTCACCTTTACTATTTTTGAAGCGAGAAAACATACTTATATTTGGGAATGAGCCAGTTGGTCCAAAATAAACTGGGTTTCCCCATCCAAAATCAACATCTGCAAGACCAACATGACTCATATCAACAAGAAGCAAGTTCCAAGCTGTAACATAGTGTGGTCGCCCCTTTATCTCCATCAGATCAATCGTCGACCTTATGTATTCTTCACTCATTTTGCTTTTTGATTTCCTTACTAACTCAACTGCATACCCTAATGGATTTTTACACAAGTGTTCAGCCCTTGAAAGAACCGCAGGGAAGATAAAAGAGTTGCCACAGTATCCATCCGGTAATTGCAGGCCTTTCTTGCCACGAACATTCATGATACATGATAGTCGAACAACTTCATTAGGAGGAATATCAAATGCGATTGTGCGACATCTCCATAAACATGCAGCCAGCATTTCAAAGCTTGAGCAATTGCGAAGGTGAGAAGGCAGTTGCCTTCTCAGAGATCTCATTTCTTTAGGGCCAAAAAAGAAAGCACGTTGGACCATGTCTGGACTGTCCAAAGTCAGTATGCTTTTGTCGTCAGTGTGCTTTATTTCCTCATATTCTTCAAGTTTATGAGTCACTTGAGGCGGGTTTCGTGCAGATAAGATTTCTCTTTGCCAAACAGGGAAAAGGGATGGCATGCATGCTCCTTTTGCAATTTCCCCAGTTGCTTTGAAGAATTTTGCCAATCCAACCGAGTCACTCATTACATGGTTTAAACGCACTGCAAAGACAAATCCTCCGCATGCCAAGCGGGTAATCTAAGCAAGAAACAAGCAATCTTATTGCTAATTGACATAAAAAAAAAAGAAGTTACGAATAATCTTTAACTTATGGTTGTACTGAGACTATTATTCATCACATATCTATATATATAACTCAAACTTGTGATATAGCTTAAAATGAGAAGGATACCTGAATCAGCAACAAAGGACACCCGATGATACCTGAAGAGCCAGGAACATCATATAGAAGTTCTTCAATGCAAGGACACGGAGGTTGCATGGAGTCACCCAGTTGTTCAATCGTAATATCAGCATCAGCTTCAATAAACAAGATCCCTTCTCCATTGCAATCAACTATAAGTTTCCTGTTAGGCCCTTCTATAAGTCTACCTGCAAATGGGTAGTAAAACACTAGAGCTTCACTTAATGCTTTTCTGATGATCTCAACAGGGTCCCTCCCTTTCATAGATGGAAGGCTACGGTAAAACATTACGAATGAGATCTGAAAACGTAGGCCTTCTTGATCATCTATATCTGAAACTTTCTTTAGTTCACGAGGTGTTGGTCTAGCCGGCACAATCAGTTCTGGCGGGCTACGCCGAACTGCGAATGTAAAAGGTGGCGGCGGCAGTGCCATTGCTTAGGAAATATGTTTTATTCAAGAGTATATAAATGGCAATGGATAAGAAAGTGTTTCTCTGGATGAAAAACGTGTTCTCTAAATCATCTTAAATAGGGAAAATTAGCTTATTTTTTGCCAGAGTTAGAGTTAGCTAATTCGACTCCAAAGCAAATATTGCCCTTTTTTTTTTTCTTTAATAATAAATCTTTCCTTCTTTTAAAATCAGAATAAAATTAGGTTGAATTCTAGAGTGTTGTATAGTACTTTTCAATACTTTTATGTATTTAGTAAATAAAAATTATAAAATTTTATATTAACTTATATAAAATTTGTTTAAAGGAACTTATATAATAATATTGTAAATCTCTAAAACTTAATTATTTTATTGATCTTTTAATTGTTTTATTAATTTTAGAAATAAAATTGATATGTATAGATGAAATTAAATATTATTATTTTATTAGATAAATCTTTTGACAACATAGTATATTAGAATTATATAATAACTTCTCATATTTGAATTAATATTTTATTTTTGAAATATTGATGGTTCATTGGTTATTATTTCTGCTATAGAAGAAGAAGAGAGGCGCATAAAAAAGAAAAATTGGTTCATTTGTAATAAAAAAAAAAAGTAAAATTCATATAAAGCTGACACCAAAAAACAACCTATATAATTCTAAAATAATAATTATTTAATTAGTTGTTAAATAGCAATTTATGTATTAAGTTATTACAGTTATTATCAAACATTTTTCTAAATATTATTTATATTACAAAATAGTATGTAAATAAAACCGTAATGATTAATGAAATATTTTTTAAAATAAAATTTATATAATAAAGGCGATGATATATTTTATATAAAAGTATTATTTAATCAATTGTTATAAAATTATTATACGTTATTACTCAACAATTCATGTAATGTCTGACATTATAATTTTTTCTTTTTCCAGAATTTTTGACAAAAATATTCTCATTATTTTAAATGGTTATCCATTTTATATTATAATTTATTTTTCAATTATTAATTTAGTAAAAAATTATTTCTTTATTAATTAATATAGATACTTTATTACATTCGATTAATAAAGAAATAGTATTAATTAAAAGTTTATATTTTTATTTTAGAAAATAACTTGAAAGATTAAGCAGCAAATGTCCACTTCGGTGGGTAGAGATAAGAGCTAGAGATAAAAATTAGTTGAGCCTATCTGAATATATCATTGTTTAAGTTTTACTCGATGAAATCATATTAGTGATCAAAATCGATTTGAATTTGAAATATTTTAAATGAGTTCAAACGAGTTAAAATATGAGACGAGTCCGAATCAAGCTTGAACTATTTAGAATAATATTTCTTTTAACATTTTGCTTGTTTTGTTACATATATAAGAATAATAAAAAAATTAATAATGAAACTAGTAGGAAAAAAACCACAAATAACAATAAGCTGAAAGCGATAAAAAAATCATTTACAAATTAAATAAGAATATTTAATTTTATAAAAATAAAAAATTTCGCATATCATCTTTTTAAGCTTTTATTCATAAAATAATATCATAAATTTATATGTGAATATGAATATATAAAAGATATATATATTTGATGATTAACTTTTTTTGATATATGTGTCTAATTTTTGACATATAAAATTTTTATTTTGATATTTGTATTCATTTTTGGCATATAAAATTTAAGCTCATGTGTATTTAAATTTTTTTATTAATTTAGTAATTAATAAATTATATTCATAATTAAATACTGACTATAATCCTAAGAGATAACATATTAATTTTATTTTAATTTTATTTTAACTAATAAATAGTTTTCTGATCAGATAATGATACTAACTCCGTCATAAGAAATTCCATATTAATTATATTAATTAAAAAGTTAGTTTTTCTTGAAGAATTAATAAATTAGTTTTCTAATTTGATAATAATTTTAATTTTTTTAGAAATATTTTTAATATTATATTCAATAATAAATTATTTTTTAAAATATATAATAAAATTTTAATTCTAAAAGATTAGTAGTATCAATTATATTGATATTACTAATTTATATAAATGATAAAATTAATTCATAAATATTTTTACAATAACTTTTATCTTATTATATTAATAAAAAGTTTAATAAATTAAAAGGATATTTAAAATAATTACTTTGGTATTATTTTCTAAATATTAATTTTTAAAATTATTATTAAATATCTATTAATTTAATTTTATAATTAAATAATAATAATCATACAACACATGAATAAATAAAGATTAAATATAATTGATTTATAAAAGATTTATTTAATCTTATCTATATTGTTATATAAAAGAATTCATCTTAAAAATATATATATATGTATTATATCATATATAATATTATTATAGATAATTTATATTATTTATAATAAATTTTAAAATTTATTTCCATACTGAAGTGAAGTGAGTTTTGTTTTCAAATTCGATTAAGGATGAAATTTAAATCATTATGATAAATTAAAAACGAGTCAAATTGTAGGTTGAGCTTGAATCCTGGAAATAGTTTTACAGCCATAGATGACAAACAAAGAGAAGTGATCTATTGAATGATAGGGTCGACCAGACCTTGTGAGTAGGCAGGAATCAGCACAGCATGATAACTGTTTATTATTATTTTCTTCATTACCATTTCTATTTCTGTCCACAAATACGTACGACAGGCTCTCCTAAAAATAATAATAACAATAAAGAAATATGTAAATAAATCGTCTCTTAATTAATTAATAAATATTATCGATAATTTCTATTTCTCATTTTATATTTTGATTGCTGGACATTGAATTTAGGTATCGATATTACGAGTTTATTCTGACATATAATATTAATTTAAATAAAGTCTTAAATTCAAATTATTTTGTTGTCTGTGCCTACAATGGGTGGGTCCATTAATGTATATAATGTAGACGTCACGTATTTCAAAGGATTGACAATCTGTGGCATTAGACGAAAATGGTTGGATGACTAATAGGTTGCCTTGTCAATCATATTAATTGATTAGTGGGTATGATATTTATTTTGGACCCCCCGACATCAAATTATACAGTATAATGTTGCAGTAGAGCGAGTCCAGTTCAATTATTTTCCTTCTCTGCGTTGGAATTATTTGGACTTTCTTGCAACGGGACCATCTTTATATGGATTTACAACTTATTATAAATAATTCTAAAATTAAATCTTAAAGTTTTTGAGAGCCTAAAATGAAAAATAAAACCCATAATTTATAAAGCCTCCAAATAAAACGTTAAAATTTTCTTCTAATTTACTAAAATTTTTAAAATTTAATTTTAAATATTACTATTATATATTAAAAAAATTTAAAATAATATTTTACCATCATAGAATTTTTTATATGATAATTTTTAAATTAAATTTAGATATATATACAGTTTAAGTTATTTTTTCCCCTTTCTGCAACAGCAACAGGTCATGATTTTCATTAAGATCAAACAAAGGCCAAAAGTGTCCGTATGGAAATGGTCCAATTCCTTTATAAGGATAGATAAGGAATTACGACAGCATTTAAATGAACCCTAGCATATAGTAAGTAGACCTTGTATGCCTAAAAACGGAAACTGCCATTACTAAAAGAATAATGTATTTATAGTCTGATATTTATATTTTATTTATTTAAAATCTGTAAAATTTAATATTTATATATTTTAAATAAAGTAAAAATTAATTTATAATTATACATAGTTAAACTAAATTGAATGCTAGGAATACTTTATTATGCAATTTCTTTCATAGAGCCTTCAAATTAGCCCTCGATTTAAGAATCAATTACAACTCAGATACAATACAAATGAACTCGGATATAATTAACCCTTTTGTCGTGGCTTAATGGAATCCTACCCTAATAAAAATAAAACAAAACAACATAGACAGGCCCTTTTTTGGCCTTTACTTATGGATTGGATTGGAGACCTATTCATGCAACTATCTTTTTTATATTCTTTTCATGAATTTATTGGCACTTGACATTTATGATTCTAACTTGTAAAAATGGCAGATCACAGTATTGATTTTTAGTCTAAAAGTTTGATTCGTTAAACACACTGTTCAAATTATTATTTTTTAAATTAATTGGTGGGGAACTGATTAATTTTTCAATTAATTAGATTGAATTCTTTTGTATATTTTTCTACTCAACGTCCAATTTTCTTTTTAAAATAAAATTGAACCAAAATCAGACGACCTAGGGAAATATTATATTGGATAGTATTTTTCTTGATTTCTATTTTTGCACCATTATTCTTGTATTATCCACATAGACCTAGCCAGGTCCAAAAACAGCCTTAAATTATTAGATCATAGTTCAATCGGACAGGCATTATTATATCTAGAATATCCCGTTTATAAATAAGTCTAAAATCAATTCACGGTTCTGTTTACTCTTTCAAATAGTTTAAAAAATTAATAAATTATGATAGCCATATCCTCTTAAATTCATATTGCCCTTTAATTTAAAAATTTAGAAATTAAGATATTTGTGTATATTTAATATTCTTTGTATAATAGATAGAATTTACATATAAACTTATAATATTTAATTATTTGTGTTTATTGTTCTTAAGGGCTGAACCAACCATTTCAGATTCAATTTGAAGTTGGACCTTAAACTACTCTTACTCCTTAAGGTTCCCGGCCGATTTATGAACTCAACCATTGACCAACAACCAGTTTCAAACTCGACCGGTCTGATTTTAATTCGGTCTAGGGTTTGAACCGCCCTTTGGCCAGGTCTACTATAATGGAATAAACATTTTATTGATAAAAAAGGAAAAGACATCCGGCAAACAGTTCGTCCAGCTACTGTGGCCACGACAGCAAATAAAGCTGCAAATCAAAACTAAACAGAAAAAGCTAAAGCAAACCAAGGTCAGGTTTCAAACTAGTTCCAGAATGGTTGCATCGTTTGTAAGCCCCAACGGAATCACAAGCCAATGAGAATAACGAACCATCCAATTTTGGAAAGCAAACAGAAGATGAACATGCGAAATTGGACATAACGTCTTTGAAGCCAACTGCTAAAAGTTCCTGAGATGGGGCAAGATGTTTGCAGTATACATGGTAAACATCCTTTACCACCAGAGCAAGGCAATGCCTTACCACCAGAGCAAGGCAATGCCTATATTTCATAATGTGGATGACAATATAAAAGGCATGTAACCATTAACTCTGAAACCAATAGAGAAGGAAAAACAATCCTTTGCGCATAATTTGCAAGCTCAGGCTTTTCCTAAGGAACAAATTCACCACTGATATCAATTTCAGACTCCAAATCAGCATCCAAGTCATCAGATGTACCTGGAACAGCTAGCTCACTAAATTTGGCACCTTCCCCAGGCGTCTTTGCCTCTTGTATGATACGCATTATTTCTTCAACACTTTGACTTGGTTGATCACGTTCTGATTCTGCATATGTTGTTTTTTCAATTTCGATGAGCTCCTTCGGCAAGTTTTTCAGAAACCAGGGGTGCTGCTTTATCTCCGGGATGGTAATCCTCTTTAAAAGAAGGATTGTATAATATTAGTACATATAAATATTTAAAGAAACATTCATATACACCATATCAAATGAATTCCCGGTTGTTATGTCAATTTTATATATAATTTAAAGCCTACTTTTATAATTAAGTTGGATAGGTATAAGCAGGGAACTATGGCTATTAAATCTTAATTTCATTTAACAAGTTTCCAAGGACACAAGAAAAGCGCCAAAGTCTAGCTACTCTTCAAAGAAACTAGTTGCAGCACTAATCACCTATTAAAGCCCTCAAAACTAAGATTTTTCTTCTTTCTTCATACAATGCCTACCTCCAGGCACATTTCTAAACCCTTTGGTTCTGAAATCACTGAAGGAACAGTTCAACAACAACTTTAGCTGCTATCCTATTTGGAATTCATTTGGTTCCTTCTATCTATATTACGGACTGGTGCCAGATCATTCTTGGGTCAGTGCTAATAAATTGAAAAAGGGAGCTTTTGGGGTATTTTTAAATCAAATTATGCTAGTTGGGCTTGGGGTCCTTTGGTGGATTTAAGATCTGATCTCAAATAGTTTTTTCTCCATCAAGCCGGGGATTGGAAAGCCATTTTCTTTCTGGTACAACCCCTGGCTGCAAGGGCAAAGCCTAGTTGACAGGTTTCCAGAAGAAGTTATTACAGATGTCGTGAAGCAAGCTGTTGTTAAAGGTCTCTGCAGAAATGGAGTTTGGAGGATGCCAGACCACACGGATGACAGAACCTTAAAGCCCCGTCCTTTATAAGAGAGAATTATTATGATGATATCCAGGAACCTAATAGCAGTGGTAGATTTACTCTTAAGAGTTCCTGGAGTGTTCTTAGATGCTCTGTGGAGAATGTGTCCTGAAATAAATACATTTGGTGTAACTTTTATATTCCAAGACATTGTTTTATTGCTCGAGTGGTGGTTAAAGATATATTAAGTACCTGTAGCAGGCTCAGGAGATGGAATATTGTATTTTCTGATGCTCGTGTGCTGTGAGGAAATGAAACTGAGAGAATTGGCCATTTATTTTTTAACTGCAGGTTCTCTGTTCAGGTTTGGAGGAAGGTGCTAGCTACAGGAAAGATTAATAGAAGTGAACAGGCTTGGAGGACAGAAGTGACTTGGCATAGTAAGAAGCATATAGGGGAAGCATTAGCAAGATGAGAAAGAATTGCTTCTTTAGCAGCTGTCACTTGTATCTGGAAGGAGATGAATGCTGCCATTTTGAAGATAAGTATTCCAGACACTCAAGAATCTGTTTTTTTAAACTGTTGTAGTATGAGGGGGGAGGCAGGGGAGGGGGGTCAGTAATTATTGGCACCAATAAGATTCTGCTTTTTGGTGTCTGACCAAAAAAAGAAAATCCTTTTCTCATTCTACTTTTTCTGTTTTCACTAGGGTAAGGAAGAAGTTGAATCCACAAGACAATTCAAAAATGTTGACCTACATTTTTCCAGAGCTTTCTAAAATGACCCTAAACATAAAATATATTGGAAGTTATACAAAAATAGAAACCACATTTTCTTATGCCAAGAAAGATCAAGCAAGTTGTCTTAAATGTCGACTATATCATCTAACTAAGTCACTATAAGGAAAAAGGAGATAAAATTATTACCTTTGCAGGATTGGCTACAAAAATACGAGAAAGGAGGTGCTTGCAATCTGCTGAGACGCGTACGTAGTCTGGTATGGAGTACTGAACGCTCATTATTCTCTGAGAAAGTTAATTCAGCATTATAAATAATTTCATCAGTGATAGATGAAAGAAAATCCAATCATCACAGTAGTATTTAGAAGAAACTAACCCCAATCGTCTTACGGAAATTTCTAGGATCTTCAGGATCCTCAAAAGGGTATGCTCCAACCAACATCACATACAATGTCACCCCACATGACCAAACATCTGCAATCTAAAACTGAAACCATCAAACTACCATGCCAAGGTCAAAAGAAGCCTTCATAGTTTGTTCAAAAATGACCAGAAAAACCATGTTACTGCTAAATTAAAGTATTTGAGTGGAATAATAATATGCTCAACGCCAAACATATTGAATAATGATATTCGGCTTGCTTTTTGATATTAGAGTTCATGCCTAAATTTGAATTGTTTTCCATTTCCAGGTGACTGTTGGATCATGTTTACAAACTCCCACCAGCATTTAGCCAGTTTGCCTACCATTACAAAAGCACCCACAAGCTTATAGCCTGACAGTAGGTACATATGTTAACTTGAATCCCCCTCCCCTCGCTTGTAAATTATAAAAAATATATATATAAAAGGTGCAGTATGAATAGCAATATGGTGTGTTCTGAGTTTTATAGGAAATTGATGAAAACAGGACCCAGCAAAGTGTCATATTTCAGCCAGATGACTATGTTGCACATGACACCCTAAAACCTCCGAAGCAGCAACTCTCTGCTTTGGACAATCAGGAAAATGGCTTTCACCAAAACGGATATAAACAAGTGGCAACTCATGTGAAATTAAACAATCATAAACCTTTCATCTAAATGTTTTTTTGTATGTTTGGAGAGTGTTCCTGAACATATGCTCAATGTTTCATGTCTTTCACTTTTTTCCAACTTAATGGCTAAACCTGGAAATAGAAAATTACGAGAACAACAAAAACCACTCAAGTTGTTAGATGATAGCCAAAACTTTAAATTAAAGAGAACTGGAAGTTGCATTAGTACCTACCGGACACAACACTAAGTCCTATCAACCACAACACTAACTATATTGTTCCAAACGAATCAAGCATTAGTTTTCTTCGCAAACCACAAAATCCAGCAGAGAAACCAAGACGACCATAAAAGACCCTACAGTAGAAAATTACAGCCCAGCCAAATCCCTTTTACCTCGTCAATATTTCTTCATTTGCTTTGATAATTAAACTGTATTCTTTTTATTTTTTAAAAGCAAAGGCTGAAAAAAATTGAAGGTTATATACCATAGAAATGCAAAGTTAGGCTCCATAGAAAACTAGAACAGCAAAACCTGAAGAGTCCTCTAAGCTTATGTTACATAACAAATAAATAAAAATAATAAAAGCTAATGGTCACATTTTAGCTATGTGCTGATGACAAAACATAAAGCTAAGTACCTTCCCATCATATTCCTTTCGTGATAGGACCTCAGGAGCAATATACGCTGGCGTTCCAACTGTTGATTTGGGTTGTGAGTGCAACAAAGCTGACTGAAATTATAAAATGCACTTCAAAATGCGAAATCAAATTATAAATAACTAAAGGTAGACTGCAGAAGAAAAATTACATCAAACAGAATTTACCTTGGAGTAACCAAAATCGCATATCTTAAGTCGTGGTGTAGGGCTGCCATCCAAAAGTGTGTTTTCTAGTTTTAGATCCCTGTGACAAATTTCCTTCACAAAGCAACAAATGGCACAAGAGAATTGTAACATAACAAAAAGAGGAAAGAAAAAAAGAAGAAATTTCATATGTCATACCATGGAATGACAGTAGCTGACTCCAGAAATTAGTTGCTGGAAAAAGAACCTTGCCTGTAGTGAATATGATTTCCCAATTAGATTTCCAGCTGCTTATTATATTTGATATAAAATCATCCAACAAGACAAAAGCTAGAGCTGTAAAACCTCATCTTCACTAAATCGACCAGCATTGCATATCCTTGCAAAGAGTTCACCACCAGCTGCATATTCCATGACGATTGCTAAATGTGTTGGTGCCAATAAAACCTGTTGGAAAATGAAATCTCTTAGAACATGTTTGTGTTATACTCAACTCAAAAAAGGTCTCTTCTACATGCCTTCTGGACTAATCTGATGCTTTTTATTCAACCTGGTCACGCTAAGGTGGATACCTCACATGGCTAGCTTACCAACATGCATGAATTTGTTGACAGAGGATAATTTTAGAAAATCTTCCTGCATGTACTTTGGTTGTGGGTTAAGCTTTTAGAAATTAAGAACTTATTGGGAAATGTGTGAACTGAACAGGTACAGGATTTGCAGAACGTGTTGGCTTTGTTCCTATCTTATTGCAACAGTATCAAAAGTCGTCCCAGGACCATATCTCATGGCTTGCAAGGTGCCTTTTCTTGCTGACTCTTAACATAAATGTCTTTCTAGAAAATCATCACAGGGAAAACATGCTAACGGAAAAGGAAGATATATAAATAAATACCCGAAAGCAGATCAAAATTAGTTTTAGTGTTTACTTTTGCAATATTCTCACATTACCTATGTATTGGCAAAAGATATGAACATCCTGTTGTCTGAGACAAGGAGGTCATCTCATTCCAACAAAGATGTTGCAATGTATAGAGACTGGGTCGCAAAGTTTTGAACCATGTAAATAACTCCTACTTTACATGTCCAGATTTTCTAATCAAGCAATGGATGAACCTTTATATCATTTGAGATGCTGTTAAACAAAGTGACTGCTTGGAGTGATGACAAGTCTCAAGTTAACAACCACAAGAATGCAGAATCAAATTCTCAGAAAAGCCACTGCATGCAACAAACTAAAACTAATAATGTCTTCGAGTTCATTACACAGAACCCAGAGTTATATAGGACTTTAACCAAAAAATAGGCTTTTAATATTGATAGATTAATTTCAATAGAAAGAGATTTCTTGGTTTGCTAGACTTAGGTGTATATTCATCCTGAAAATAGAACTAATCTGTTTGCATGTCTACATGCATGTTTACATTAGAACTAAAGACTCATATAAAAGGCAACTGTAAAGAGCATTGTCATTGATGAGTCAGTATTCGCTAAGCAGTTATAACAAATATACAAAAACAAAGAAAACAGAAAAGGTTTCCTAGAGACTAACTTATGGCATTTTATCAGCAAAATTTGGTGACAAAATACGTCATCAGCAGGACCCAAAATCTATTCCAAGACTTGATTTTATTGCCATTAGATCCAGTCCAGACAAGGTTAAATGTTGTAAGAAGTGTAGGGTTCAATTAGAAGGCATTCCTAAAAGACCAACATGGTCAATCCAATAAGACGAACAGAATTGATCTATTACCTCTTTGAACCTGACAATGTTTGGATGTCTCAAAGATCTGTGGTTGATAATTTCTCTCTGGACATTCTCATCAATCTGACACCAGAAACAGGATTCGCAATCATAAAATTGAAATATACCAACTCATATTAGAAAATTGAAGAGATAATATTAATAAATGACATTAAATCAGTGAATGAATGTCCTTCCACATTCACATCCAAGATGGCTTCAAACAGCATATTGTAATATAAACATCATCAAACAGCACATGTAGCATTTTTCCATAGCTTAATCTAAAATTGCAAATCCAAGTCATGATGATTATCATGGTACCAGGGGAAGTAAAAGAAATAGAAGTATTCAGCAAGAAAAATGCCAAAATACATACAGCATATACAATGCTTAGATAGCATTTTGACATTAATCAACATCTAGCTCAGTTAGATCAGTAAATGAACACTTTCTTTTATTTTGGAGTCTTAATTTTATGGTCTACAATTAACATATAAGTTGAAGAAATGAAACAAAGCAGAGCCAAAAATGAACAACAAACAAATCATAGATATTTAAAGGTTGAAGTAACTACTGATTTATATGTAAAATAACATACAAATGCAACTGTTATTGCTAGAAACATTGCAATCATTCTGCAGACAGCAAAATAAGGGGTTTAAGGCCTTACACATTTTGTTATCCACCTCTGCACTACCATTTCATTCATGAAAATAGGAAGAAGTTCATACTGTATCATACTTAAACTGAAAAAGAGCTTGGAGATTAATTTATGTGATTTATTTTTCAGTCAAAATTCATGCACTTGACTGGAAACAAAAGGAAGATAGCACCTTCATAATTATCTTCTAACAGAATTTTGAAAGTTTAGGAGAATTAAACTGTTATCATTGCAGTAACTGCAGCAATCCACAATAACATGATATACCAATGTGCTATCCCACTGCAGCATGCTGGTAACCTCAATTGATAGCATGCACACTTTATAGGCTCAAAAGAATTAGAAAAACAGAATCTTATTTGATATGACAGTCTAAAACCCAAGCTGGACGGATATATTAGGCCCAAAGGGAACATATGCTAAATTCACTCAAACATAGGATGTCATACAAAGATATATACTATATTCTAACTTTCTGATAAAACATCTGTGTTTTTTGTTCACCAAGTTTCTAAGCAAGAACAGCCAACCAGCAAGATGCCCAACTTTCAATAAGGAAAAGAAACTAGCAACTACTTATTAGTAATGAAATGTACTTCAAACGCATTGAGGCATACAGTCCAAGGCAACTATTGAACACAAGAATTTACCCAAAATGAAATATGAAATAGGTCCATTTTCAAAATCCAAAATCCGTTCAGCAATCTACTTCATATTGTCAAAAGTAGTAATAGACTTTAACTAACAGGAAATGAACTAATAAAGATGACATAAATATTTCAAAGAGCTAGTTTGACTATTTTAAGCAGACATTTTTACTTTTTCCAGAAAAAAGAAATCCTTACTCTATAATAACGTCTACTAAAAGAACAACTGGAGTAAAATAAGAAAAAAGACAATCTAAATGAATTGATAGAAGGAATTTAAATTGAAATATTACCTTATTCCCTCTTTCTATGTACTTTACAGCAACAAGCTCTTTTGACTTCTTATCCCTCACTAGCCTTGCCACTCCAAAATTTCCAGAACCAAGCTCCTTAATTGGCTCATACCTTTCCTCCATTCCCACCCACTCACAATACGAGAAGGGAAAGGCAAAATTGTTGAAAACACACCAACTGAGAAAGGAAAATTGTAAACAAACAAACAACCGAGTACTGATCCCAGAGGAAAAAGGGAAAAGAAAAAAAGGAACAAATGAGAGAAGTAGAGAAAGAGAAAGACTTATAAAGAAAGATGACTTGGACCAAGTACAAATGACAAGCCTCAACAAACAAACAAACAAATGAATTAAAAATTTGAGAAAACAAAGACCGACCCAGATAATAACACGTAAAGAAAGGTTCTCTGAAAGCAAGAAGACCACCTAACAACTAAATTAAAATATGGGTCTTCTTCAGAAAGAGGTAAAAACAGAGTTTAAGCTCAATACAAACTGCGGAGAAACAAGCTACTGAAGTTATGTGTAGAAAACGCCTACAGAGAAATAGTAAACAGAACAGCAAAGTGTTAGAGATTGGGTCATTGTCAAGAGGGAGAAAAGAAAAGGAAATTGTTTGAAAATAAAGAAGAAAGCGACAATTGAAGAGTAACAACAGAGATCACGTCTCAATAATCTATAAAATGGCACACGAGAATTTTCAAAGACACGTTTGTTATATAGTGTGGCTTGCAAGTTTCACCCGCAGTAACGCCGACTTCGACACTAAACAGTAGCACAGCAGCTTACGTTATCTGACACTTGGCCAGTATTAGCGTCTCTCTTTTTAAAAACAAAAACAAAAAGACTTCAATTTGTGTGTTTTTCGAATATAGTATATACTTTATTAGTGGAATGTTCATGTATATGGATCTGTGCGATGTTTTGCTAATGCTTTTAAAAATATTAATGATTGCAATTGGGCTTTGATGAGTTAACCATATTTAGGACCTTCGTACTGTTATTAATTAATTATAATTCTGGCACTACCAGGACCCTTTCTCTCTGACGGAAATCGGTGGTTCGTTGGTGGTTTTCTTTTTTAAACATTGCTAATATATGTTATTCATTTGCATGGGCCATTATGAAACACTTTCATCATATGCCAGCATTATTGTCGCTTAATGTATGTATATATATATATATATATATATATATATATATATATATATCAAAATGAGCATACTTTAGGAGATTTAAATTCTATTAGTTCAACTACTTATATTATGATAGCGAATTATATAATTAAAAATCTCAAAAGGGGAAGAATATAAAATGTCTGACACAGTAAATATGAAATATTGCATCTCTTTTCTCTTTCAATTATTATACAAAAAAATATATATTAATATTAAGAATATTATAATATAAATCTACCAACGGCATATAAGTAATAGACTTTTTTCATTTGACACTTGACTAACAATAGTAGCCATTTCCTTGCATCGCTGTAAAAATAAAATATTAATTAGTATATAAAAGAGATTTAAACTTAAAATATTTTCCAACAAAAGCAATGGGACTTCAAATATAATACACTCTTTCTTTGTATCATGGTTTCAAATTCCTTTTTATTATTATTTTCTTTCTCAAAGCAAGAGTTTGAATTTTCATGTCTGAACCTTCTTCTTTTTAGTTACATTTTTTGTTTCTTTTTAGGTAATGTTTTGAAATTTTAAGGTTCAGAAAAATAATGGGATGTAGTTACAATGGACCCATATTTAACTCGCAAACTTATAAACTCTAAATAAAAGACATTTAAGCATATACCCACTTTACTCGATGGAAAGACATTTCTTTTCCTTCTTGCGAGACGGCCCAGTCCATAATGTTGGAAATTAAATCAAGCCCATTAGGCCTATCACAAGTTAGTTTAGGATCAAACCGTCTATTATTAGTTCCCGTCTTTACAATTTAGGACTAGAAATAAAATTAGTGAAATTCTTATATCAAGTACTTCAAAAATAAATAAGTGTGTATTTTATATTTAATAATTTATTATTTAAAATTAATAAATATATATTAATTATTCATCTATCAGTTAAGATATTTACTATAATTAATAACAATTTGTAATAAAATTATCTAATATAAATAAAAATTGGCCTTTTTCTTTTGAAAGAAAAATTTAGTCTTTTATTATAGTGTATTATTAACATAAAAGTTGGAACTGTGGTTTTTAGTGCTAAAAATTGAGAGCTCTAATATATTTTTTAGATTTAAAATATAGTCGGTCGGTATTATAAGGTTAGAATTAATTATTTTTTTTTAGTAATCAATTGTGTGGCTAGTGAGACCATAAATATGAATGACAACATAATTTAGTTTCTATCCCAATAACGTTTACACTATTTTCTCTCTATTTTCCCTCTATGTTTTCTCTTGAATCAAACACTCTTATTTCTTCTAGTTAACCCTCTCAAGTGACACGACACTTAAAATAAGAATCAAGCAGTCGGTCTTTGTTCCACATGAATCGTTCAATCAACTGTTGAAACACTCCCTCGATATCTCTCTCTCTCTTTTCTTTTTCTTTATTGTAAAATCGGCTTGACACTAATTTCTATATATATATATGCAATGCATCGGGAAAAGCAAAACAAAATTAAGCAAATTAAGTACTGCCAAATCCAGAGGGACAAGAGAATTAATTAAGTACTAATTAAATACTAACAAGAGGATGCTTGTGATCTACGATATAAAATAAACACAATCATTGCCTTTATTAATGGCACGTGATGTGATGTTGTTCAATTTGAGTCCAACGTGTCAACCATCCCCTTTGACAATGCCACTGCTTTGTCCATTGTCGTTGTTTGTCCCCTACTTCCCTACCCCATATGCTAATATTAGAAATTAGATTGATTTAATTAAGTTGGTAGTTAAATAAATTTAAAACTGTAAAGTTAAGTTAATATATTTAGATTTTGGTTTAATTAGTGTTAGAATGATTAGAATTTACACTTTGTTAGTTGATTTTTAATTTTTATAAATTATTTGTGTCTGTTATTTTTTTAGACTAAATATAGATTTATATCTCTAAATTTATATCAATTAATTTCATACTCTAATTTTTTATTTAGATTTTATTTTTATTTTTTTGATATTTAGACATGTTTAATTTTAAATTTAATTTATCATGTATTTAAATTTTATTTTTTATATAATATTTGAACAATTTTATACTTTATACGTAGACGTATTGAATAAAAATATATATAAATAAATATTAAGGTATGAAAAATATATTTTAGAAAAGTATTTTCTTGCCTAAAAGTATTATATTTTTTTCTAAAAGAAATATATTTAAATATTTGACTAGATTTTTTTTAACTAATAATATATGCCATTATATTTCACATGTATATTTAAATTTTATTTTTATTTTTTGATATTTAAATATATTTAAATTTTAATTTAATTTATTATGTATTTAAATTTTATATTTTATATGATATTTAAATAATTTTATATTTTATATGTAGACGTATTGAATGAAGATACATATAAATAAATATTAAAGTATTAAAAAGAAATAAATTCAAATGTCTATTAAGTTAAATTGAAAGTTAAAGTGTTAAACTAAGTAAGTGACAAAATTCACAAGCTTAAATACACATATATGCTCTATTTGTTTACGGAAAATATTTTTTTGCTTGAGAAATATTTCTTTTGAAATATATTTTAGAAAAATATATCTTCTGAAAAATATATTTTAGAAAAATATTTTTTTACCTAAAAGTATTATATTTTTCTAAAAAATATATTTTTTAATATTTAACTAGAATTTAGATTTATTTATTTTTAAATAATAATATATACCATCACATTTCACATGTGTATTGAATTTAGTCTGTTAAGCATATAAATAGTACAAAAGAAAAATAAAAGAGAAAATTGTATTTAATAGAAATTTTTAATGTTGATTATTTTCACATATTTTTATATTTAATAAATATTAAAAACCTAGTAAATGTGCTTTTAAGTATTGGAGTATAACTTTTAATTTTTAAAATGAAAAGTTATTTTTTAGATAAATTTTTTTAATTCATAAATTATTTTCTTTTAGTGTCTCAAATATTAAAAATAAAATAAATCTTAAAAAATTTTATGCTAATAAAAAGTGCCTTCTTCTATTTTTATTTTTTTTTGGCTTAGGTGGAATTTCCGACAGCAAATAAAATACTTTTTCTGTTAAAAGAAAATAATTAATTTAAACATTGAATACTTCAATGAAAATGGAAATATACAAATCTTTGAATATTATAAGACGAAGTTAAAAAAGTCAGCGTTTTGACACTTTGAAATAAAAGTTTGTTTGGCATTAAATATATATCCTTTCCCATAGACCAAAATTGGGTATGGTGTCCTTGTGAAATTGGACATTTTTGAATATTTTAAGAAGATTAAAAAACAGAATGTATTATTAAATAAAATATTATATTAAAATCTCATTTAGATAAATTCATCAACAGATTGGCGTGATCCAATTGTAACCAACACCGTCGGCTTCGAAATCTCAAACACCCAAACCCACATGGCCCTGATGCTTCTTTGAACTTTGCCCATATTGCAGATAAGGTCAACCCAAAGGGGCAACTGATTACTGATTATAAAAGACATGCCATGAAGGAAGTTAGTTTCGAGTTCCACTATAACTATTGCTATTCTGACCAAATTTTAAAAGAGTAACCAAAAGCAGTTGGCTTTCGATTTTTATGATGAAGCAATAATTGCCATTTAAGTCAACTTTTAATATTCAACATTTTTCTCCCATGAAATCCTAAATGGATTCAGAGATAACATTTTAAAAACTGAATATACCCTCATTCATATAATATAAAATAATATGTTTGAATTGAAGTTGAAACCGTTTTAAAAAATTAATCATTTATACATATTTTTACTTTATTTTTTCTTTTATTAAGAAAATTAAGTTTATATCCTCAAACTAGCCTAAATTTGATTTAGTTCGATTATATCTTTTTAATGCAGGACTAATTTGATATTTTCTGATTATGTGATCTAGTCTAATTTATTTGCTATTTTATTATTTAGTTTCCTGATTGGCCCTTAGAAAATAGGTTATAAATGCAACTTTTCTAATTCATCAAAAACTAATTAGGACATTGCTTGCCGATATTAAAAGGAAAAGTAATAGTAATAATAAAATATAAATTATTGATTTAACTACCAATCTAGAAGATGAGAAGTAGCAATTTCATATTAATGACTTTTAATCACTAAATTTGTGTTGAAATATCGAGATCTAATCCAAATAATAAAATTATTTATTTTTAGAGGTGAAAGTTTTGAATTTAATTTTATTTTTTTTGTGTATGGGGTTAATTTTTTTATAATAAATATAAGAAAAATGATTTATTAAAAAATATTTTATGATATTTGGTGCTATGAGAGTGCCAGTCTAGCTGGAATTCTCGAGATGCATCTTTAAAAGAATTCTCTACCTTTATTAAAAAAAAAATATAAAAAATATTATAATTTATTAAGTCTGTTAGGGAAAAAAATTATATTGAAAATTGTTTTGGAAATACTAAATCACGCTAAGATTGAATTTGATGTACACGTGTGAAAATATTTTGGAATTCAAGAAGCTAATGTTTATAGGTTTGGTCTAAAGCATGTTTAATTGAAAATGGAAGATAAAGATATGTAATTTGATATATAGTATAAGTTATATGAAGAAAACTATATTTATTCTATTTTCAAAAATTGAATCCACAGCCACGAGGGAGACTTGACCTAATGCATCTTTTGGGACTTTTTCTTTTGCACATTCACACTGTACCATATAGATGCAGAGGTTTCAAATGCCAATGAGACAAGAGGCATGTGATCATGGGTTAGTGAATTTTTCTATTTCTGTGGATGGATGATTGCTAAATCAAGCTTCAATGTTGTCTAATGTTTTTTGTCTGCACTTAACTTGAATCTCTATTTCCTTTATAAATTACTCCAATAATTAAACACAAATCTCTTGTTCAGACCAAATGAGTTCACAGGCAAGTCCATATTGGCAAGGGTTGATAATGTATCAACAAGGATAAGTTAAGTAGTTTCTTAGTGGTTACCTTGACAACAAAATTAAATACTATCTTCTCATATTTCAGTTTTTAAAATATTTTAAATTTGTAATAGTCAAACTCAACTGTTCTATATTAGTTTTGCAACAAATTACAAATTTCATTTCGAATTTTAATAAATTAATAAAAAAATATTTTGATTTTTAGCTTTTAGTTATGTATATGTTATGAATAATTTATTTTCATTTTTAGCTGCAGTTAACGTCATTTATAATTTGTTAATATATATAACTAATGTAAAATGAATAACAATAGAATCGTAGATAGAGATAATAAGAATGATAATATACTTAAATGAAGGGTCAAATACATTCTATTTTTCGGGATTTGGCCTGATACATAAGTCAGCTTTTGTGTTTTTCTTATCATATTAACATCTTTTTGAATTCTAATAAAACTAATTATTAATTATATATTTACGTTTTAGTTAAAGAACTAAATTAATAATTGATAATTTTAATTTTAATTATTAAATTTAAAATTTCTTCAAGATTACTCTTTTTTATCAAGAATAAAATTTTATTTTTGACACAAGTCGGTTTTAATGTCTAACAAGGTTAATTAATTAATATTTTTTTGCTTACTTTTATTTTTATTTTTAAGTATAATTTAATTCTAAGAAAATTTAAATGCATTTAAAGCACTTATTTTTTGGAATAATATTATTAAATTATTATAGAAGTATATTTTAAACTATTAAATAAAATAAATAATTAAAATTTATTATTTTACTAGATACTAGACTAACTTGAATTAAGAATAAGATTTTACTATAATATAATTATAAATTAATTTTAGATAAATTTAATATTTAATAATAAGTTTAAGAATTAAATTATAATTTGAAAGTATCAATTTAGTCCTTAAACTAATCCAAAAGATAGTAAATTATTTTATTAAAATTTAAAAATATATAAATCAATCTATATATTAGATCAAATTTTAAAAATAAATAGTACTTAATTTTAATATTATGTTTGATTGAAATCGAATTACAATTTCATTTCATTTGAAAAATATACGAGAGATAAAGTAAAATAAAATAATAAAGTTGAAAGTATTCTAATATTATGAAATTTATTAACAAATTAAATGTCAAATTTATATAGAAATCTTATGTAATTTTAATAAAATTTAATTTAGCTATAAAATAATTTTATATAATTTTGAATATTTAATTTTAAATTAATTTATTTTATTTAAAGTATATAAAATTTATATTTATAAATTAAATATGGTCCAAAGAAATTGTAAATTCAGAAATTATAGTTAAGGATTGATTGATTATTAGATCAGTGGGCACCAGTATTGTTGGGACCATCTTTTGTACTTATTTAATGATTTAAATATAGATAATTAAATTCTTAAATGAAATAATATATCAAAAAACAGCACGACAGTTTTGGCTGACTATGCTTCCAGAGATCATCCCATGGACTCTCTATTCAATGGTCAATTTCTGTTCCACAAAAATAAATAAATTCAGCCGTCAATTTCAATTATTTTCTAACAATCAGAAGTCTTAATGTTTGAACATATTAATTCAAATTCATGCACGTTTTTAAATTAACTCTTCTTTCTTGCTTCCAATTATAGTTTTAATATATGTACGTTAATAAAATAAAATAATTAGATAATATTACTTGAATAATTTGAATTCTTTTAATTTATTAAATTGTTATTTTCTTTTTCAAAATTCAATGTCCGATTTAATAAACAGAATAAAATAGAATATTCGAAAAAGTAGCAATGAAGATTCGAGTGCTCTTCACTCTCTGCAAGATCACGTGCATATCACGTGCATCGGCTAAAATTCCTGTTATTTCCCATTCGTGTTGGCATCGGCGTCGCAGCCGTTTCTCACTTGGCTACTTTCTTTTTCTTTTTCCTTCCTATTTAAAAAACAGAAAAGAAAAAGAAAAGTCACTTTGATCAAATAATAGCCGCACGATCAAGCCCTATATAGCATACACACAGAGGGTCTGTTAACAACAACAGAAAAAGAATAAAGAAAAAAGAATTACATAAACAAAACTCTCTTCTCTTTTCTCTCTGTATATAAATCTGTGTGTTTGTGGTGTTATGCTGGTGTTTAAGAGGGATTTATCTGTTTGGTTTTACTAAAAAAAGGAAACGAAAATAAAAAATATATAAATAGTAACTTTTTCTCTTTAATCTTCATTTTCCCTTCATATTATATACGGGACGCAGCATTACATTACACAAGCCCTAGATTTTCGTCTGTAAGTTTCGATTTTTTCTTTTTTGTTTATTGATGTTTTCTTTTTTTTATAACTCCGTTTTGTATTTTTTCTTTTTTTTTCAATTGATATGTTTGCCTTTTGATGTTTGTTTGTTTGCTTGTTTGTTTCTATGTTATGTTCCTCTGAAATTGGAGGAGAAAAGAGGCTTTTTCTTTTTAAATCATTTGATTGCACTTGAGATGATGATAATAATACATCAGTAGAAAAAGGAGATCATTTTGGTCCATATTTGTTTCATGAGCATGCATTTTTTTGCATTACTGATTTAATTTTCGTTAATATGGGAAATTGTAAGTAATAATTTTTTTTGATGATTTGTAGAGAGTGGATTCTGGGCGTTGGAAGTGAAGGATTGGCCAGTGAAGGGGCTAGGCGTTGGAGTCTAGTGATTGGCCTAATTTTCTAAATTTCCTTCAAAACCAGCAATGGGCTGTTTTAGTTCTAAAGTGGCTAGACAGTTTCCTGGACATGAAGACCCAATTGCTCTTGCTTCTGAAACTGCTTGTAACTTCTTTTCTTTTCTTTTTACTGTCTCATCTCAATTTTACTTGATCCTTTTCTTTAAAATATTTTTGTTTTAGTGATTGCAGTTGTTTAATTTGCTTTACCATTTGTTTAAAGTTAACGTTTGGTGCTACTTGACCCAAAAAAGGGAGAATTGCATCCTTTGGTGAAATCAAAGATTTGTAATCTTCAGGCCTTCTCTTTTCTTTTGGGTTCGGTTCTTTTATTTTCTTTTGGGTTTCTTTTCTTTTTGTTGCTGATTTGAAATCTTTTGGTATTCGATATGCTTTGAAGTGGTCTTGAGTCAGAGAAGGGAGGTAACAAAAGCTAAAGATGTGCGGTCATATTGCTATTCTTTTATTATACATCTCTGTCAAGTTCCTTGATCCCAGGATCTCAAAATTACTGACTCTGAATTTCTTTTCCTTTTCTATCTTACAAAATCATTGAAGTTTTATTTTGTCAGACATTATCGCCACATTGCATTTGCATGGTTAAATCTACTGCAATTGTCTGTAAAGATTTTGCCGATTTGTTGGTTGACATTTATTCAGACTTTTAATCTGATATTGACCTAGACAAGTAAACAGTTTTAATTGATTTCTATACTATCAAGTTGGCATTTCTTTCATTGTTTGAATCTTCTTATACGCTGCATTTTCACGTGCAACTCTTTAGTTTAATGGCACGCAAGCGAACTGATATGTGTGCAATTTTTTTGATTCCTCAGTCAGTGTTAGTGAAGTTGAAGCACTGTTTGAACTATTCAAGAGCATTAGCAGCTCTGTTGTTGATGATGGATTAATAAACAAGGTATCATGCATTAGCACTCCTAATTTATACTTTTTTTCCTCTGTATTGGACTCGCCTCCTTTCTTATGAGCAATAATGCACACGGAAGCCTTATGTGTTTGTCTAAGTGTGTGTTTCCCTCATTGCTTTTATCTACTTACATATAATATGTATTCTAAATATGTTAGCTGTATTGCCATAGAAAACCGTTGTCATTTAGATATCATTCCAAATCAAGCTGTCAACTTCAATTACTTTCCTGCTTGCAAAAAGGATCTTATTATGATTTTGAGTTTAGCTTACTTAGTGATGATGTTTGGGAACTTATGAATCTAGATATAGCTTGTTCGATTTGGATAATTATGATTCTGAATTTGATGATTTTGGCCCTCACAATAATGATTTGATAATTGTGTAGCACTGTAATATAAAATATGTTGTATAATTATTTTAATCAGGCCTCTTGAATTTATAAATGTGTTTAGGGATATGGTACTTTGTGCATAAAATGATAAAATAGAATGTCTAATAGTTCTGCAAATGCGACTTTAAATTATAGAGTTCAATTGTAATACTAAAGTTTTGTTTTTCTTGCTCATGCAGGAGGAATTTCAATTGGCTATTTTCAAGAATAGAAAGAGAGAAAACCTATTCGCTAATAGAGTATTATTCATTCTCTCTTTATTCTGTTTACAAGGAAAATGAATACTAGAATAGGAAAAAAGAATTAAATCTGATTTTATTCTATACACATTATTACCTCAACTTTGATGTCTTTAATTAGGCTTGATACTGAAATTCTATCCACGATGACGTTTCTTTTGTCATATGAACAATAAGAAAATAACTCTACTAATTGTGATATGATCAATAGTTAAAATGACTTGTAAGGTTTGTATCTCTATTGAATAAGCAATAGAAACATTGTCATTGCCTCCTTTTCGTTCACTGGTATATGTTTTGATGTTGGAATATTTTGCATGCAGATCTTTGATCTCTTTGATGTAAAGCAAAAAGGTGTAATTGATTTTGGTGACTTTGTCAGAGCACTCAGTGTATTCCATCCCAATGCCTCACAAGAAGAAAAGTTAGATTGTAAGTAGAATCACATTATACAATGACCTTCAAATGCATTGACTTTGTAGTACTGCTATGTCATTGTTCTCTGCATTATCCTCGCAACATCTAGCATTTCAATATCCTTTTACTTACATGTAACATTTTGAATCCGTTGCAGTTTCCTTTAGGCTTTATGATTTGGAGAATACGGGATTTATTGAGCGGCAGGAGGTACAATGACTCATTTTATTGCCTACAAATGTATATAGTTTGGTGATAAATCTTTGTCTTGAACATTAAGCTTTTGGTTTAAACATGAAAATCAAATCTATTAGAATCCTTGTTGACAATTGTTTGGAACTTCTGTAGCATTTGTCATTTGTTGTTTATTTCCTACTGTTAGTGAATTTTCAGTGGGGCTTCTGAAACATAAAAATACGTGGCCAATTTTCTTTGCCATCTTTTAATGGATTGTTAGCACTGTGTTTATGCTAAGATCCTTTATCAATGCTAAATTAGTTTCATGCTCTGCTGGAGTTGGTTTCCTCTCGGTTTTTTCACTGTAATTCTGGCCTCTCTGACTCATAACAAGCTCGACTGGAGGGAGCCTACTCTGGATAAGAATCTAGTGAGGCTACTTTGTTCTGTTACCCCTTTTGTTTTTCTTCTTTCTGGATGAGTCAAGGTTACCAAGCACTATTAGTTGGTTTCTCTTCCTTGTAGTATGTCCGAGTGATCTCTGAGCTGAGTTCTTGGCATAATTGGATGAAGTGGGTAGAGGTCTATATGTGTATAATTTTCATAGCATACATTGCTTCCAATATGGAATTGCCTGCTACTTTCACTGTACTTGTCCCTTCTTTTTGTGACTTGGTACATAAAAAGAAAATCATATATATCTTTTTTTCTATATCAGTTAGGAGATTCTTGTTTCTGCATAAAACAGAACAGTAAAATATGTTTCTTTAATGGTCTATTTTTGATTCTACTGCTGCAGCCAATTAACTTTAGCAGTATGCTTAAATCCTGCTGAGTAAATTTTGGTTCTTGGAAATTCATTCAATGTTTTAGATTTTATATGTTTTCAAAATGCTTGTTTGAGCACAATGTGATATGTCGTTGCTCTATCTAAATGATTTTTCCTGCATGACCTTAACTACATGTTCCTTTCAGTTTACTACCTTAATAATTAGTAAGAACTTCAAATATAATTTTATTGAAGAAGGTCTATCACATCATTAAGATTTGTTTCATTTATATGATTGTCCTTTTATGAAAACTTCTTGCAGGCATCTTCATTATATGTGATTTTGGCAGGTTAAACAAATGTTGATTGCACTCCTTTGTGAATCTGAAATGAAGTTGTCAGATGAGACTATTGAGATAATTCTTGATAAGGTCAGTTAGTGCCTTTGAATTAAAACTTTTAACTTGCTTAAGGTTCTTATTTTTCTCAATAGGAGTTTGTTCTCAATGAACCATTTACATCGGGGTTTCAGATGTTGGCCACTGTATACGTAATTTTCATTCTGTATCCATTTTTGCCTTTTCTCACCTGTTGGTTTACCTGTCATTTCACAACAAATAGGTTAATTGCTTAGTCCATTGCAGGCATCGTCATCACCATTACACTATATATACCTTTCAAAAGAAAATATTTAAAAAAATTTTTGGTAGTGCTAGTCATGCATCACTTTGGCTGACATATGAGGACTGCAATTTAAGTCCTTCTTACAACTTAGTTGGGACCACTACCATACAATAACAAAAAATGTTCTAAATTTATAATTCTGATGTTAATTTAGAAGTACTTTAATTCAGGGTCCTGATGGATTATAATGGAATAAACATGTTTTGCCATCAGCTTTGTCATGGAGCACAAAAGTTAAAATATCACTCTTCTGAGCTTCATACGGCCCTTTATTTTGTTTTACTAGGCATGCATTGCACTTGGTCACTATTATGTAACCTAGTAATAAACATACAAAAAGGTTTATGTTTGTAACTTGGATTCCATGCTGGTATGCACTTGTGACTCGTGCTGGTACAAGCTTATTCTATTGGTTTATTTTAATTAACCACAAATTCCTATTTGGTTTCCAATTTTTGTTGATATAGACTTTCTTGGAAGCTGATGCGGACAGTGACGGGAAGATAGATAGGTCTGAATGGAAGAATTTCGTTTGTAAAAACCCATCCTTATTAAAGATTATGACCCTACCCTACTTAAGGTAATGTCGTAAAGACTATTCTCTTTTAGTAGTCTAGTCCGATTTTCTTTCTAGACTTGTGTAATTTGTTCTTTATTATCATTATTAATGTTAGTGGTTTAGTAAGTGTTTTGATTCATTGGGTCTCGACTTGATGCAGGGATATCACAACAACATTTCCAAGTTTTGTTTTCAACTCTGAGGTGGATGAGATCGCTACATGATAAAGATGAGAAAATAACTTTTGGGATGTGGGTTTTTTTTTTTTTTTTTAAATTGATTGAAGAAGAATGTTGCTCCCAGGTGAAAAAGATAGGTGTTCGAGTAAAATTAACTTGAATGATTTATCAACTGTAAAGCACCAATTTTCTAATTGACATCTTCTGTCCATTTTTCATGTTAATAATAGTAGGTTTATATAGCGAGTTCATTTATCATGCTCTAACATACATTTGTGTTTTTGTATGATCTGTCGACATTATTACATGCTTTACGGTATCATTTATCCATAAGGATATAAGATATGAATGAGTAACCCAGTAGATGAGGCTTGAGGGTAGTATTTATCAGGTCTCAGGTGCAAAATCATTCTTGGGTGGGGGTGGAAGGTTTTCCATAACTACAATTCTATTTAGTTGGTTGGTTTGAGGGGTTCCTGAAAAACTTTTCAGGATAATAACAATAATAATAATAGCTAAAAAGAAAATAAGGCTTTCAGCAAAAGAAAATTTGTTTGAAGAATTCTAATGGCTTTTTCGATGGATAATTAAACGTTTCACCAGATGCATGTATACTATATCACAACTCGCCCATCCTTCTCAATGGTGATCACTTCTTCCATACTTCTGAAATTTGATTTACTTACCCTAATACCAGTCAAGAGGGTTATCTTAAACTTGTGTGAAGGGGCTAAATAGATTTAATTTCTTTTTTTTTTTTAATAAATAGGTTCACAATTTTTATTTAAGGACTAAATGACTCTAAATTGTAATTCAAAACACACGTGTAGCTCACTTTTTATTTATTACAAATTGTAATAACAGAAAAAAATCAACATTTGATTATGGATTTGATTTTATTTTTATATAAAAAAATCGATATGCAGATGGTTTAATTTTTATTTGTCTTTTACTATTAATAAAAGAATTAGTTATTTTCTATTTCAAGAGTGTATAATATACTTTCTTGACCAATTTAGCCCTTAGATGTATAGGTCTATTTATTAAAAAAGAAATTAAATTTAACTTGTTTAGTCGCTTAGCATTCGTCCCTAAGTTTTCTCTCTTGTAACGTCAGCACTTAGTGGAATCTATCCTTTGGGATTAAAAATACTATATAATTAATAAATTAATTTATTATATTTTATAATTAAAGTTACTATTTAATTAAAAAATAATCTATTATTAAAAATAAAAATTACACGTAGTATATATGTATAAATATTAACTTTTATTATATACCCGATATAAATATACAGATAAAATGAATTATGTCTCATTATTTTTATATATTAGATTATCTTTAAACGATGACATTAGCAAGGAAGAGGCTGATGGTCACCGACTCCGCCGAGAAAGGCAAAGCGTATGAACAACACTCAAATTCGACAGCAAAAGAAGAACCCAGACAAATTAAGGAGGAACATACAAA